>NC_089789.1:1359976-1377476 GCF_040412425.1 Macrobrachium rosenbergii | reverse complement strand
TATTCAGATAAAGAAATTCAATTTCAGGTGGAAATTTACCCAACTAGATGTATAACGAAGAGCTCTAAACTAGGGTAGTTATGGCATTAATTTTAAATGAAAAGTAACATGAACTATAAAAACTACCTCCAAGGCCTGTATAAGTATTTTTTTTTTTAAACTGATGTACTAAAATTGTGGTCAAAGCGGGTGATTTTTACGTCTAAAAAAAGCCAGTGTATTCTCAGTCTCCTGCTCAATAGTAAATCTAATGTTGGGATGTCCAGAGTTAACGTAATCTAGATAGACCCAACATTGCCACAGATATTTAAATTGGGCAAAAGTATCATTCAGATATTTCCTATAGTAAAGGGGTTGGATTCCAAGACAGTTATTTAAAGCTCTTTTGCTACAAATGTCATAAAAAATTTGCGAACAGGCCCGATGGAGACCACACTAGCAACTCCTCGACCTGCAGGTGAGTTGTTTATTAAAATAAAAGCAGAATCTTGCGCTGCAAGTTCCAGAGAGACTTCAAAAGCTGTCTATTAAAACTATGAAGAGATAACATGCTCTCACCAAACTATCAGAATCAATCTCAATAGTTTCGGAGACTGGCGCATTTATGAATAACGACTCAACATCTTAAACTGGCTATATAAAAGTCACCATCCTGATGAACTATTTGTTGTTGGAAATCAAAGCCATTTTTCAGCGAAAACTGAGATGTTGAGAAGTCATTTAATAAATGAACTAAATATTTAGAGATACTATAGGAAGGCTATTATACGGGTATAATTGGTCTGATATGTATGCTATCCTTGGATCTTAGGGCCCATACAAAATGCCAGATGATGACCCTGCCAACAAGCAGTTTTTGGGAAGGGTTCCCTCATTTTAAGATGTTATCTTTCTTTAACTTTCTAAGGAATCTGTTAATCTTAACTTCCCTTCTGTAGATTTCTAGGAAGCTAGGTTCTCAGTAATAGAAATTTTGTATTATCAAGAAGTATTGTATTAACATGTGGATAGTCGTGTTTATTCATTAATACTACTCCTTGCGCACCAACGTGTTTGCAAATAACGATATTTTCATACTCCAAATTTCATAAGAATTTCATAATCTTCCTTTTCTAAAGAAAGGACCCCGCTTATTTTAAGTTCTTATAAGTTTCTGTTGCAAACTCCCCAAGATTAGCACAGGTCTATATGACTGAATACAGTCAGCCAAAGATAAAACTCTTCCCTCTTCTAAGAGCATAGTCAGAATAGTAAAAAAATACAAGGCTGCTCATCGATTATGATAAAACATCTAATTTTGATTACCACCAATGTTAAAACCAGTTAAAATTAATAATATATTTAATATTTCACAAGAAGACATCCACGTAATAAGATGTAACAAGTCCTAGAAGTTATAAACGATTGCGCAATATCAGTGTATTACATAATGATGCATTTAAGTGGATCATCAAGTTCAGTAAATCTGGTGAAGTTTGTTATTAGAATAATATTTGATGATATATATTGTTGACGAGTATAATAAAAAATCAAGGTCACATTTTGCTTTCTCTTGTAAGAGGTCAACACCGAGCTGTCTGGTTTAAGGTTGAAGGAGGATATCGAGGTCTAAGGATCGGGCAAAATGGTGAGGCAAGCGCAGTCTGGCTTCCAGGAGGAACAGACGGGAAGCAACAGACAGAAGCACCTCAGGGCCAGAACACATTCAGGCGGAAGTACGGCAACAAGCAGAAGTCTTAGAAGACGACAGTCAACAAAGCAGATTGCATATTTATTGCAGAAACGTTTCTGTTACTTAAACACATCGATAGAGTCTGTAAAATTGAAAAATACATAATTAATTCTCTGAACTGTTCGCGTTTTTATGGCACATTTAGAAGAGGTTTTAATTAACTGTCCCAGATCCTTTAAACCCCTTTGCTATTAGGTATAGGAGATATGGATGACACTTTTCCTATTTACTTATTCAGGGCAATATCAGTCTTTTCTGGAGTCACGATTAACTCTAAGACATCCCAACATTAGATTTTCCTGAGCAGGAGACTGAGTACACTAGCTTTCAGACGTAAAAATCACCCTTTGACCATAATTTTAGTACATCAGTTAAAAAAATTATACAGACATGGGTAATTTTTATGAGTTCATGTTACTTTTCATTCGTATTAAAAATCATGCCGTCAAAATGCAAGATTAATATTGACAAAAACAATTTCCATAATTGGAACTGCTTACTTAACGACCCTTGAGTCTTTGTTTATTAAACGTCATGCACCTCTTCTAAACTCCAACGTGTCTGCGTCTCCTTTGCGCTTGGCCCAAGTGTTCTCTGGGCATGCGTGAGCTTGTGGTCTCACTTCGTCTTTCCCTTTCTTTTGATCAGGTAGCCTTAAAATTCTTTGCTCTCTTTTTACTTTTATATATTTTGTAATTTTAAAGAATGTAACTGCTGTTTTTAATTTAGCTTTTATTTTGAATTAAGAGAATTAATATGTATTTTTCAATTTTATTTTCTTACAATAAATATGCAACTGTTTTGTTGACTGTCGTCTTCTTTGGACTCCTGCTTGTTGTTGTATACTTCCGCCTGGATGTATATATACCATATATATATATATATATATATATATATATATATATATATATATAATATTATGCATACACACACACACACACACATATATATATATATATATATATATATATATATATATATATATTTTTTTTTTATCCCAGCTGCGACCTGCCAACTGACTGACAGCCAGAGCACATAATCCCTAGCTTAGGTCAACGAAGACAAAATTTTCAGTGGCTATGCCCATCCCATGTTGTGAGCCGAGTGTCAGCAGATTCCCCTTTGTGTTTATAGGTAAAACAGATAATTAAGAACTGTCAGTATAGTGCTAGGTTAAACATTAGTCACTTGGAGTTTATTATGGATAAAGTCTTTTGACTCTATGTGTGTCTAATAGGTGACTTGAGAGTTAGAGAGAGAGAGAGAGAGAGAGAAAAGGTCAAGGTATCTCAGTGGGTGCTGGGGTGTGCTAGTAATGTCCAGACAGATGGTATAATTGCCCAAGGTCTGACATCAGTCTTATGGTTTGGCAGATCGTCTGTTCCTATTTTGTAAAATATACAGTTGTAGTGCTCTGTTGACCTAAGCAGTGATTTATGTACATACCTACAGGTTAGTCAACTGTATTCCGTCGTTAATTGTCAATCAGTAATGTTTTTTATATATTAACTGCTCTTCACAACCTGATAAGTCATGCTGATTACACAGTCGATACAAATTATAAATAGTAGGTGACACTATATGGTTTAGTTTACTGAATTTTCATTATTTTTATTTAGTAAAAATTTGTAACCTTTTCAACAATATAACAATAACCAACTGGCATCACAAAAACCACTTAAATAAATATCAATAGTAACAACCAGCAGTTTGTCTTAACATCTATAACAAGTATCATTGTTTAAAATTATAAGTTTATCATTAATAAATTTAGTACCACGCGTATTTAAATCGACTATTTATAATATCGATATTTTGCAATATCATTTACAGAATTGGTTACCAAATCCCATGCCAGCTAGTTGGTATTTTTCTTGCCACACAGCATCACGGATACTAGTTTTTTTACGGTATCCCACAGGAGTAAAAAGCGTAAATGCCATTGGCCTTGAAATGGGAAGGCTTATTTGTTATTTTACGGTGATTTTCCCCTTCTAGTTATTCATTTGGAGTGAGGCTGCGGGTCCTACTGCCAACCACCCCCCTCCCCCCGCCCCTCAACAAATGTTCTGATAGAAATTGTTAGTCTCCTAAGATACAGACTAGATGCAGTGTTGCTTCCTTTTTTGTTGACCATATGTCTCTTTGTATGCATTTATTTATGTATCTATGTATGGAAACATACCTTGGTAAATCTAATTGTTTTATTTACTAATAGCCCCTAAATTGCTTTATTGAAATTTTATTATTTTAAAAGTTAAAGGTCATGATTTCTTTTCAATGAACAAGTCTGCTTTGCTTGTATTACAAAAAATGACAGCAAGTCATTATAGGAATATTTTCCAACAAAGTTAGGTATTACTAGCAATGCCATTCATATCAATATAGTAAAATTTATATAATTATCGTGTAAAAATAAAAGCATAAATTTAATATTTAGCTTTTAAATAAAAAAGACAATTGTCTATATTTTAAGCAAATGTACTTTCCTCATTGTGTAAATAAGGCTAAGGAAGACTCCCTTTCGATTCTTTAAAAAAAGGCTTTATTTAAGAAACACATCTCATTATAATTGGTGGCAGTTTTATGATAATAATATTGTCAGAAATTGCGTATGAAAATATTAATCAAGACATTGTGACAGAGCTTTCCTCACTTGCTGCCACATCTGAGTTTATCGTGAGGCGATGATGAGGAAGAATCAATCATAGTTTTGGGTCAGTAGCCTTGGATTAACCCATTCCATTAAAGGACCTCTAGGTCAACACAAGGAACAATGGCTATCTCCCCAAAACGAAGCATAAGCCCTCAAAGAAATGCAGTTATATATAATGCCTATATATATTTCTCTAAGGAAATAACCCAAGATGGAGCTTTAGCTCATTATGCAAGTGCTACAAAACGTTCAGCAGAAGCAACAGGATTTAGTGAGAGAACAATTTACCGAATTTTCAAGGACTCAAAAGAAAAAACAGACCAAAACCTGTTACTACTTACGACGAAAGATTTTCACACCGAACTATTTTGAATTTCGACGAAAGGAAGGAAATTCCAACAGTGGAGAAAATAATATTAGAAATGAAAGAGAATACAAATTTCAGTGGATGTGCAGTCATGTAGGAAAGTTGTGCATAAAATAGGATTCAAATTTACCAGTAAATGGACGGAGTTCTTGATAGAGAGAAGTGATGTGATAAGAGCAAGAACTAAATTCTTACGGGAGATGAAAGACGCGATGAACACAAAAGTCTGTTCAATTGCATACCTTGATGGAACATGTGTAAATCAGAATTACACTCTAAATAAATGCTGCGTAGATACAGAGTCTGCAAAGGCAACGGAACAAATCTACCGACTGGTAAAGGTGGCAGACTTATTATTTTGCGCTCTAGAAATTGAAACAACAAAATTCTCTGCAAATATATTTCTATGAATGAAATAATGCAAGCAAATATCATGTGGCTATGAAGAACAGCAGATTACGTAACACCCTGTACAATAAAAATTATAATAGGATATAACATGGTATAACAAGATCAATGAATTATAAATTAATGATGCTAATTCCTAAGGTAGATCAGTGTAACTTCAAATTATAAAATAATATAACATAGCAAAACTATAGCATAAAATAATGAAAATTAATAAATACTATACTTACAGTTAAGAATAAAAGAAATCTGCGAGGAAGAGAGAGCCAGCATTTTCAATGCACAGAGATTATTCTTCAAACTACAATTGTAAAATCGTTAAACAACCTCGGCAATACGTAAAATGTAAGAAAAAACCAAAGAAACAAAGAAGAAAAATTACCGATTAAAGAAGACAAACGTTTCCTAGCTGATTACGGGAAGTGATGAAAAAAACCAGTCCATTATTAATTTACATTTAAAGGAGGGACAGAGTCAGTCACCTGGTGGCAGTTGGTATTTAAGTTCATTTAGTCTATGATCCACATCTCTTCATTTATGACAATAATATTTCTAAAAGAAAGTTGGCGTAAACTCAGCTGTTTACAAGAAAACAAAACAAATACCAAAGAGAGTTATAACGGTCCGTCTTAAGAAGGAAGAATTATCCACACAATCTGAGTTACCTTCCAGAAACGGAATATGTCAACCGCTGTGAAACAATTGGCCGCCCCCAGCTCAACCCCTTTTTGCCCAAGTACTCCTAGGAACTATAGCTGACAAAACAGGGTAGACAATTTCTTATGGGAAACAAGCAAAACTCAAGGTAACAGTACAGAGCCATTGGCAGATGTAAAAAAAAAAAAAAAAAATTTTTATCGTAATTTCGTAAATTTAATATATTTTAACTTTCATATACTTCAGTCTGAAAGATGTCAGCTGTAAATTGTCTTTTATCAAAAGTATTCAATTTAAGCAATCACTAAGAGTTTCCTGTGGGCACTTAGTATAATACTCTAGTTTTCGTAGATCCACGGACTAGATTTAATAAGCAATTAGTTGATATTTACTTCATAATTAATAATGTACATTGAGCAGAGAGATATTTCACACCACTCTTAAAATCTCAGATTACACTTTCTTAATTTACATGGTCTTGCCAGTTACTAGGTATATCAGTATTTCACGGAAAGCTTGCAAATATTCTAGGCCTTGCTCATTTATTTGTATAGATTAATGTGATCCTATTCAGTATTCATTCAGTCTAGAGTGGACTGCATTTTATTAGAGACTTCAGTGCTATTGTGTCTACTCTTTTAGTATGAGTCCCAACTCGTGTGGCATCTGGATCCTGTTTTACAGAACATCTATAGCAGAATATCTTTAAGAATATCCAAATTTAAGTAACAGACGGTATCTTGCCCAATTAAAAAAGATTTAGAGAAACGAAAATAGCTCAAGACTCTCATTGCAGTTTTGTGATGCTGAGAATCAAATATTCATGGTTTATTTCTGGAAGAAGGTACAGAGCATAATAGGCTGGTTGAAGGGAGTTTTGACATTTTTGCCTTTTCTCAACTGTAATTTCAGTAGGGTACATATTTTGATTTCTGACATCAAAAAATGACAAAAGAACACAACAACTTTAATTTGTCAAGCTATATTGTAAATATATGGTTATTTAAAGAAAATAACGTGCCTGAACGTTTGATTATAAATAAAAGCTTCCATTATACGCAACCAAAGAGATGTCAAAACCATTTTAAAAGATAAAATGTTTAAGCTTTTCACAAAGAATTTTTGTAATATTGAGAGCATTGCATCCTAAATGTAAATGTATGTAGTTCAGGATTGATTGTAATCTTTTGTAAATAGTTTATTGAATAAAAACTTAAAGAGAAAATTTTTTTTCTAAGTGATGTTAAACACTTTCCACTTCTTCTCATCCCAAGAAGAACATTCATTAAAATTTTCTATACTTATATTTCTATGCTTATATTTCTTAATCTTGCAGACCATCCAAATACACCAGCTTTCACAAGATTGAAAAAGTTTTGACACCATAGTTATCGATATATCTTTACAACAAACGTGCCCTACCCTCGCATAATAGCAAAAGCAGGTACTTACCAAAACAGCTGAAGTCATAAGACAAGTAGTTACCCAATACTACGCCATTCCTAACATTAATGTTATGAGAGATCCTTGTACATTACTTTGCAAGGTACAAGACTCTCTTTCAAGACTGCCATATATACTGTACACACAGTAAAAAAAATTAAATCCTATATGCCTCGTTAACACTTTATTAGATTAAAAGATACACCAATTTCAACCTATATCATTTTACTTTGAAAAGTCACGCTCTTTGTTGGGAAAGTAGTTAGAGCTTTCCACTAGCACTCGCTAGGCCCGAGTTCGAGTCTCCGGCCGGCTGATGAAGAGTTAGAGGAATTTATTTCTGGTGATAGAAATTCATTTCTCGCTATAATGTGGCTCGGATTCCACAATAAGCTGTAGGTCCCGTTGCTAAGTAACCAATTGGTTCTCAGCCACGTAAAATAAGTCTAATCCTTCGGGACAGCCCTAGGAGAGCTGTTAATCAGCTCAGTGGTCTGGTAAAACTAAGATATACTTAACTTTTAACTTTGAAAAGTCAGTTATTGTAGAATTTTAACTTTGATAATTATTAGCTGGCATATGAAACGTTCACTCCAACCAAACCATTCTATCATTCCATTTCATATTATGTAACCTCAAAACAAGAATTCCAGCAAAGCGCACAAGATGGGAACAGTGGCGAGAAGAACTCATTTTGACTCATCCATCAGCCAAGCTATAACATATGTTAACGATGATGGAGTATGGTAAGAGCAACATATGATACCATACACACTGTATGAAATAAAATTATGTATACATCCACAGCAAGTAAAATAGTTCAGAATGTAAGATTATGTAACTGTACAGCGATACATTTTGAATCCAGACAGCAAAATAAAGAACTATCGCATAAATGAAGAGGTACAAACAAGAGAACAAGATGAATGGTATTGGTGAGGGCCATTTCAAGTCTCCACCCCAAAATGGAAAATATACAAAATGAACCACACCCTGTGAAACTCTAATCTCTTTCAATATGATTGTAATAATCTCAAACAAAGGACTGGTAAATACTGACAGCTAATTTGGCATAGCATCAAAAATGTTGAAAAAATGAACCAGAAATAGACTATATCCCTTTGTGTAAAGATACAAACACGTATCATATTTAATAATGTACATTTTACATAAACTGCAGCGGTAACAAAAGTACTTAATGATTTTATACATTACTATTTAATAGAGTTTTGGTTATATCTTGCATAATCTAATGGAGCTAGAAAAAAAATTGTCTTTCTTTGAACCCTCATAGAAACGAACGTGCTTCTGCGATAAGCCAAAAAGCTCATTTGTTTCAAGATTAAAACAAAGCCATGATTTAAGACCCACTATATGCTGCCGTGGGTGAATGTTGATAATGGGAGGAACACGAGAATAATTCCATGAAAGGAACCTGGCACTTTGGTGTAGCATTACATCAGCTCAAAGTTGAAGGCATCAGTCTCTAGGGCACTGCCACAACAATGAAATATACATGACTAGAATGCAGTTAACAGGTGTTTGGCACAACTGTCATTCTCTTCAAGTCTCCTGATAACATGTACTACGCATACAGAATCAATACATCAGAACACTAGTTTACTGTCCCTTAACAGTGACTTAATAACTGTGATGGGAGTTATTTGAAGGGAATCCTCTAATGAATTAATTACTAATAATTTATTATGAGATATAAATGTTTAAATATTCTATTATCGATTACGTACTGTGATATATTCAAATTTATTCTCTCTTAGGAATAAATGCGTTTTGAAACCAATAGATCCAATTCTGACCTTTCGATGCTTTTGGTAACTTACATTCCTGCAAATGTGAAACCCAGCTCTTTAAGTCATACAGATTCTATTTAGAGTATCTCAAGAGTAATAGACTAATCCCATCATGAATTACACTCTACTTGTAAGTCATATTATTTCACTCACTAGGTTGTGCACTTTGTGATTACCAAGTTTATATTCAATGTTGAATTTTACCTACAAATATTTGATATGGCAATGGGTAACATTATCCCACTCCTCTCAAACTTGTATATAAATTCTTTGAAAAACGTCTTACCTTATATCATTTTACTCCTTTAATTATTAGTATAGATATGTTGACAATATTTAGTTGTTTTACTTGCTGGTATTGATGTAAATGATTTATTCCTAAATTTGAATAACCAGGTACCATCCATTAATTTTACTTTAGAATTAGAAAAAGACAATTGCCTCCTTTCTTAGATGTTTTAATACACAGAGAACCATTTCAATGCAAATTGTTATATATAGAGCAACCAACAGCAACTTATGACCATTTTTCTCAGATACCACCACCTTAATATCAAATATCAATTTTTTCTTCTACATTTTTACAGCTTTGCGCATTGTCAGTCCCAGTATTTGGATCAGAAAATTGAATACATAAGAAAAATAAGGACAAATTTATTTATTTTCACATATACTAGATATTTGTTATAATAAAGCACAAAAAGTTTTATAAGTAAAAAGTAACATGGAGAAAAAACCCTAAGAACATTGTAGCTTGCCTAGTAGTGGTTTTAGCTTATAAAATCATTGTGAAAATCTTTTAATGTTAACCTCATTTTTTCCTATAATAACTTGCACTAAAGATGTTCATAAAAAATAGCCTTAAAAACAACAACATAATATATAAAATTCATGTCTGGACTGCCCACTCTTTTTATATTGGCCAGTCTGGCAAAAGATTTTAGATATTATAATAAACAACATAAGTATTCGAGTCAAACTGGACAAACATCAATACTATATTCACTCATTTAAGTGAAAGCTCTCTAGGATAACTGGACTGAAAGTTCAAGGATTGCCAGATCGAAAGATTTCTCTTCAAGAAATCTTTTAGAATCTACTAATATACATTCCCTTCCTACTATGGTACAACATAGCCCTGGCATGTATTGTTGGATTCCTGTATTGGAAAAATATTCAAAAATGACAAAAAAGATTAAATCACTAACTTAATTACAAATTAGTTACCTTAAATATTTTTTCTATGTATTCATATGCTTAGTGTAATTTTTTAAAAATGTTATTCGTGCAAATATTTGTTGTTTACCAAAAAAGAGAATTCTTGAAGTGTACTTTTATAATATTTTTTGCAGGCCAGTCGTCTTCCTTGTATAGTCTTTTAATTATCCTGTCCCTGTTTGGCAGTTCACTAATCCTTCAGTGTGCTGGTTCCAGGCACATTTTTCTTGTATTCCCATCTGTCATTTATATGAACTTTCTTTGTAAACTTATTTGTATATTTCTTCAGTCTGCTAGTAGGACAATAAATAGAAAGGCCTTGCAATGACCCTCCATTGTCTCTCTTTCATTCGTAATTTTGTCTCTTTATTTCTGTACCTCTATGCAAATTAGGATGGTCTAATTGACTTACAGTTACTTTGACAAAGTATTAGTCTAAAATCAAACAAACTATTAGTAGGGGCCTACATTTTAATACAGCATTTCCTGATGCTAGTGTGTTTCAAGATCTTTGGACATATGACCAGAAAATAATCTGTGCTTAAGTCCTTGCTTTATAAGGGTCCTCACAGTCAGTTTCCTAGACTATTAACGCAGAGTACTGTAGCGATTTTTTTAAGCTGATTAAAACTACAACTGATGGTGCTATCTTCTAGAAATCCAGTCTTACAACTGAAAGATAAAATATGAAAAAGCCATTTTACTTGAACAATAATCGAATCCTAAGTTTGAAAATGTCTTCTGTTTTAGTATGCACTTTTAAATATTTATGATATTCAATCCTAGCAAGCTAACAGTTTTAGAGTTGCATGCTCTCAATCAACCTCCCCTCCCCTCCATATCCTAAAATTGTGGGAGGCCACAGTGAGAAAACTAGGGTTTTTGGGTGGGGGAAAATCATAAAACCTGTACAGTATAGGAATGTATTTAATGTAACCTAAGACTCCATTTTCCTTAACTGGTAGAGCCCCTTTACCTCTGTCCCCGACCTAACC
Source organism: Macrobrachium rosenbergii (assembly GCF_040412425.1). Taxonomy (NCBI): domain Eukaryota; kingdom Metazoa; phylum Arthropoda; class Malacostraca; order Decapoda; family Palaemonidae; genus Macrobrachium; species Macrobrachium rosenbergii. Next base: position 1,366,189 of record NC_089789.1, on the reverse strand, counting down.
CTGCCAGGGTACTTATGGTTCATAAGGAAGGGGATGAGTGAGCTATGCATGAACTGTGCAGAGCTGAATGAGGTCACAAAACTAGAACCATACCCCTCCTCAGGTGAGGTCTGTTTGGACAGCCTAGGCAGTGCCCCTTTCTTAAGCAAGGTTGATTTAGAAAAGGGATACTGGCAGGTGCCACTGTCTAAGGAGTCGCGCCCTCTGACTGCAGTCACCACACCTACAGGCCTCTAGCAGTGCAAGGCATGTCCTTTGGCCTTAAGAGCGACCCTAGGTTGTTTCAGCGATTAATCAAAAAGGTCTTGGCAGGTGTAAAAACTGCATTGTTTATTTAGATGACACAGTAATCTATGCCCACTCATGGGAAGAACATCTACAAATCCTTGATCAAATTCTAGCTATTCTATGATGAGCTATCCTTGTCATCAATCTAAAAAATGACAGTTCAGGGTGGCTAAAATCACATATTACATGCCTAAGGATGGCAACATTCGCGCAATCCAAGATATGCCATACTTGAAGACAAAGAAAGAAGCTCAGTATTTTATAGGAATGGTACAATATTTCTGTCATTTCATTCCTAACTTCACTGATGTGGCTGCTCCTATAACCAACTTCTTCCGGGGAAAGCAACTGTTCCGTTGTATGCCTAACTGTGAGAGAGTGTACGACCACCTGAAGGCCATACTCACCAGTCAGCCAGTCTTCCACACACCCGACTATGACCAGCCTTTCTACCTGGCTGTTGATGCCAGTAACATGGGCATTTGAGCTGTTATGTTTCAAGAAAAGGATGGAGTTAGGCATTCAGATGCATACTACTCCAAGAAACTCAACTCGGCTCAAACATGATATAGCACCATTGAGAAGGAACTCCTAGGCATGATCCTGGCCATGAAACAGTTTGAATCCTCTCATGCTGATCATAAATTTCCCTTAACCGTCCTTATGGACCATAACCCCATTAAGTATCTAACAACTTTTAGGAACCTCCAAGACTATAACTGGAAAATTGAGCACATCAAAGGTACTGACAATAAGATCACTGACGTCTTTCCAGGCACTAAAGCCAACTGACGTGCTTTCCAGGTACTAAAGCCAAAGCTCCAACAATCTTTGACTCCTTGCCACTCCCTCCAAAGTAGCCTGGCACTCGCTCCAGAGTGAATCGCCGCGTTACCTCCCTTCTAATACCCTTCCTAAAAGCATAAAGATACTTCCTTCCTTGCTACTATCCTTACTTTCTCTTTATTCTGCACTATGATATTTCAGTATCAACAGCAGATCTCTGGCCCTGAGTGTGAAACTTCCTCCATGCAGTGCTTGCATGTAGATTTAATTTGACCCAGCAACCAGAGCCACTGGGCCTTGCAGCACTGAGTGTCCGACCTGGCACAGTGTCATCACCATACCTAAGTACAGTGGCATTGCCTAACCCAAGACCACAAGTACTACCTTTATATCGCCTCATCAAGGCAATTAACAGCATGAATTTATATAACCAAGATAATCTTATATTTAAGTGCATAACTAACTTATAGGTCCTGATTCTAATAATGATTCTGTGAAGTTATCTTACACCTATAATATTAAATCACGACGTAAATTATAAAGTTCATGTGATACATTTTTTATTGTGATTTATTGCTAGTGCTGCTTCATTCTAACCCTTAAGTACTAATGTAACTTTCTCCCAGCAGCAAATTGATTCTGCGCTAACATAACTGCTGCCATCAGTGCGATAGACTTGCATTTGCTCAAAACACAAATACTAATTTTAAGTCTGTTTAGAAACCAGTGGCTAGCAGAGTAATCCTTGAAAGTCAACTTGCCTTACCTGCAGACATTCTCACCCAATTTAGGGTGCGATATGAGTACTTGTTGGGGGAGCTGCCTTTCAAGAATCAAGTAAGAGTAATATTGTTAATAAAATTCATTTGCCTCGGCACACCGACGGTCGGGCGTGGAATTGCCACTCCCATTTCATTCTGATTTCCCTTAATGCTTTAATCCTCTTTTGATCTCCATGACTGTGATAAACCTTATTCCAGGTTATTGGCCCCACCTTAGGATCTGAATGACACCAGGCTGTAACTGTGTGCCAAAGAAAGTCGGCTGCATCTAACTGCATTTAACTGGCCAGTGGGTGCATCCTGGCACCATAATTAACTTGCTCTTGGGAGAGAGTGAATAGACAGAATGCATCTGGAATCTAAAGCCAATAATCCCCGGAGCTAATAAATAGCCCTGCCTCACAGAAATTCTGAGAGAAACCAGAGTGACTCTAAATGAGTCACACCTCTTGACTGCCAGTCCTTCAGAGCTAAACTTCCCTCTGTGGCTAAATGCTTCAGTCTACCCTCCCCCGTCCCCATTGGTACGACCACAGAACCATCTCTTTGGAATTAAGGTACAGTAAAAGAATTGAGGTTGTCCAGTCACGTAGCTTTTTCTTCTCGTAAATGTTTCAAATTGCAGTTCTTACATAGACCTGACCTGTCATAATAAACTCATGTCGTAAATTTATTCAGTAGTGTTTTATGAAAGATTTCTGTTGCCCTCAGCACTAGCCTTTTATCCTCGCTATTATCGTTGCTTCACCCAGTGATCATATGCTTTTCTCTATTGCAGAAAGGAGTGCTTCTAGCTGTGAAACCCTCTGCCACGACTGCATGCTTGTTGGTTGAACCGGGGAAATCCCCATTGCAACCGTAAGACCGTGCAATTGAAGTGAAATTCCCGGCACCCAGTTAATATTTATTATTCATTTTATGTGCTGCAGCAGGACTCAGTGGCCTGCCCTGCTCCTCTTTATCTTCTTGTTTGTATTGTAAATACACGTAACCCAGTTATTCTGAGACTTTATCTCAGAATCTAAGGAGGCCTTCAGCTCTCGCTGTAGTAATTTTTACTCTTGGGGTGATAAAGTCAGGCATAAGAATGTACAGTATATACATACCACATACACACACATATATATGTGTGTGTATATACTCTAATATATATATATATATATATATATATATATATATATATATATATATATATATATATATATATATATATATATATATATATATATATCTCTATATCTCTCATATATATATATATGTGCAAATGTATTAACTTTTAGAATGGAATAAGAGCACGATACAAGTGACAGGTAAAGGTACTTGAAGAGGCGAAGGAGAGCAAGAGAGAGTTAGAGAGAGAGCGTTAATCACAACGTCCCTCCTTTTCATCAGGAAATAGTTGTTTGCTGTTTGTAAACATTGATCCAGGCGCCTTCACGCTGTCATTTTGTTCGAGAAAAGCGACAAGGATTACTTTGCCGCTACGGCGACAACCAGTTTTACTAACTGGATAATTGATAAAGAATGCTTGGATTTCGATATAAACAGCAATGCATATATATATATATATATATACTTATATATATATATATATATATATATATATATATATATATATATATATATATATATATATATATATATATATATATGAAATTTTTATCACACCGTGATTTATATACAATCATGAAGCTACAAATGTCGCTTAATATCAAATTCCGCTACTCGGCAATATCTCCGAAGGAGGTATCACCGAAGGGGAATTTATATAAGTGATAAATGAATTGGTTCCCATCGGGACACAGACCTGACACAGATTTGTTCAGCGACTCAGTGGATGTTGCCACTGCGCCATGAGATGGCGTAGTGTGCTTTGATCCTCAGTCAATAATTACAACCACTTTTCCCATCATCCATTTTAAATGCTCGCTTAACCAGGAGCATATCTTCCCAATCAATCATGGGTCCATTGAAACATTCCTGGGAAGAACGGAACCATCTCTATTAGACCCCAGTTTATAAACACACCAAAACACATGAGATAAAATGTTAAATAATGTCAACAGAAAATAATAATGATAACACCTGTACAGGTTAGTAAGTATGTAAGTTCAACACTTACTTTCTCCAGAGGGAATTCCAATTCTTCAGTGTCCTAAGCACGTCAGAGCGATTATGGTTCTCACAAAGGAATGAAAACTCCACAGAGTTGTCTCACCTTATACATATGCATGTATTTTCTGATTCTTACCGTGGGAAATAGTTCTCCTGACCAAAAGTTCATGACTTAATAATGGAGTTTCCATCATTGACATGTAAGGCTGTATCTAAATGCCTATTGAATGATGTTTGGGTGATTGGCCTTTCAATTGCTGATCTTGCTTTGTGTATGTGGACAGAATCATCTGGTTTCTAACCAGGTGAACAAATGCTGAATCTCAAAGTGACTGAACTCAAAGGTTCTGAATGAACAGACACATAGTCCCACTTGTGAAGTCATTGAATACGACAAGCATTGGTATGTTACGAATTACCTCCAACATACTTAATATATATACATATCAGTTATTCATTTCTTTGATGAAAAGTCGTCGTGAAGTGAAATTCGTGATGAAATTGAAACATTTCCAGAGAATTTTCCTCAGAAAGAAAAGAAAACATGAAATAAATCACTATAAACACACACACACACACCCATGTAAACAAGTTTGGTGACGGACATATGTGTCCATCTTCCCCGAACCATTCACTGAGATGGTCTCAGAAGTCGCCGAAGCCCGCTAAGAGTTCCATCTTCTATTGATCTTTACTTATTTACGGATAATTATGCATAATATGTGCATATATATAATTAAATGTGACGAAAATTACTTAAATCCCTATCATCTGCTGGACATATATTTTCAAAGGAATCATAAAATTGCCGAAGACAGGGCAACTTCGGCGGAGACAGAGATGCTCAAATCCGGTACCACTAGTGTCAATTCAAAAAACCTGGGATAGCAGAGCAGAACTTGGCAGATATGAAGAACAGTTCATGGAACATAAGTCAAAGTCTTAGAAGAAAAACAAAAGGTGAATTAAAATAATAAAGAGATTTGGTTTGACATCCGTGAAAAGGCTACTGAAAATGATTACACAGAAAGTTGGGGTCTCTTACAACCTACTAGAAAAGGTGACTGGAAAGGACTGAGCAAAGAGGAGGAATGCGACAAAAGCCCACTCCTCCAACAGACAGCCAAGTTCAAAGTCACTGATCAACTAGAAAGCTCTCTAAAAGCAAATGGACAGAATTGAAAATACATCTTGGTGGAAATCAGGACATGGGGAAGTCATCCAGCTGCTTAACTGAGAAAGAACTCAGCACTCAGGCTACAGAGATTGGGGTGATCGGAAATGACTCAGAAGGCTCTACAAGATAAATACAGCAGAGGACTGCTCTTTGCGAGGCCTGATTAACTTGCAGAAGAAGAGTCAGAGAGGTTCAGTGGTAAGTGAAATATTGCCTTTCATATGAAATCAATTTTCTCTGCTATTGTGTGCCTATTTCATATACTCAATGGCAGCCTCTGGCGTAGCTTAAAAACCCATAAGTTGTGCTTGAAAGATATGCAAAATGGGTTTCTCTTTCCAGATTGGAGGCCCCCACAGCCTTCTGAGGGCGCAGTGTTAGTGGGAGCTCAGGTATCGAGAACACTATCATAATTCGTTGTATTTCTCCTGAGTGCGGTTTAGAAGCTTTCTCTGCCTGGATTTTATCAAGGAATGGGATGTTTCTAAAGCGAGGACAGAATCCCAGTGGTTTCAAGGACCTACAAGGGAAATCACCTGTTGCTCAACACCAAAAGTAGTGACGCCATACGATCTTGGCTAGCTGATGGAGCTGACAATGGGGAAGGGCCCATCCCTGGTGAAAATAAACCTGTCAGGGTGGTATTTATTTCTCTTAAAACTAGAATTCTAAAATGATAGTGTTAGATTCTAACTAATAGATGGCGTGGATATCTTTAGCAAACATCTTACCAATAGATGGCACTTTGGTTGTGAATCATTCAGAATCCTTGGTTTTAGGTTGTTTACCTGGGTTTATTGTATAAAGTCATGGCACTACATGGGAACTACACAACCTTTCACATGGTAAATTATCTTTTATACTATTTTATACTATTGTGCAAAGACTTTGCTATTACTCATTATACTGAGTGTTACTGCTGTGCTATTATAATTGTTGCCTTTAAGATGTTATTATGGTGTTACTCATATTTTACCAGACACCTAATCTGCGGCAATGGTTGACCTATGATACCTAATCTATGGCAGTGAATTGGCCTATGATACTTAGCACATGGCAGTGAAC
>NC_089789.1:1339976-1354976 GCF_040412425.1 Macrobrachium rosenbergii | reverse complement strand
TCTCTGTTTCTTCCACTTTTTGGATATGCTTGATACTACAAAGCCTAGGTCAAATGGGAGAGAACCTTAGAAACTTTGATGACTATAGCAAGATTCCAGACCCTAGTGTCAGAATTTCTTCATTTGGGCCTGCGTTTTGGATCTTGGCCTTTCTGATCACAAGCTTGTCAAGTGTGAAAATGATAGATCATTAAAGATAACAGAACTAAAGTAATGAGAGAATTATACATATGTGGTCCTAGCATAATTTGAGGAATGTTTTAGTCACGTGAAGAAAATGAAAAGAATTATCAAATATAAAGCATGCCATTAAAACCAACGAGCACACACGCAAATTACTAATTTACAATGGAAATTCAACATAATTATAGTGGTCCAGCAACTGAGCAGCTGACAAAGAACCCTATGCAGATGAGCCTTGCCATGGGCAGGAGTACCGTGAGTGATTATCATTTGTGTTTATCAGGAGTAATTAACCCTCGGAAAGCGGCGCAGGTTAAGGAAGCAAGGTAAGATAAACGAACCTAAACGAAGCCCAATTACTGAGAGAACAAATCGCAGCCATTTCACATGTCTTCCCCCTCCCCCAGGAGGTGAAGTTAACCTTTGGTCTAACTGCCTCATCAGACACCCCAGTGTATGTGAAAGGTGGTTGTATGTGACCTATCTATTTACCGGGATTCGAACGTGTTTTTTGGGTTTTGAAGTAGGGTGAAAATGACTAACCACTCAGGCATCAAGAAATATTTATATATATATAAGTTCATTTTAACACTGGTATACAAATATCTCTAAACTTCTCGATTGCTTTACGCTTTTTTGGATGCCTTTGTCACTACAAAGCCTCAGATTGTCCAACGCCCGTGGTAAGATTCGTAGCCTCGCCCGGTGGGTTCCCTTACTTCTATCACCAATATTCATTTTTAAACCTGAAAGTACAACTATCCTTTTTCTCTAAAATAAGATCCCAAAGGAAACATTAAGATGGATGTAATATTTCCTTTGGGATTTTACTTTAGAGAAAAAGGATAGCTATATTTCAGAGTCGACTTTCAGAGTGAATAAAGAATAAAGCAGTGATGGTAGTAATTCACTCTGCACAGATGATAACAGTCCTTCTTAAATAGGGATATTGTTATGAAACAGACATGAAAACCAGCAAGGAGACTTTCAAACTTTAGACGTGAAAAGATTCACATGAATGACATGTTTATGAAGGGGGTAATACATGTACCTTCCTGATGAGACCATGGATGAAATCTACAGAGAAAGGAGGGAAATTCTACGGGATTATATCTCTCTGTGTGACGTGTTGCCAACCAATCTCCTACTGTATGTAGCGAGGGAATCAAGATAAGACTATACTTGGAGGAGATGGCAGTAAAATTCAAAGGCTTAGCAGTGATAAGTTTATTCGATTAGATTACGGTAAACCGGTAAAAGGCGTGGAATGCTTTTCCAAGACTTAAAAGCTCTTTTAAATCTATTGGGTTATAAATTTGCAATATTTTAGTGACTTTGAAGGTTAAAGTGATAAGTCACTGAGATTAAGTAAGACACTTGATGGCTCAAAATTTTTATAATAATATTAAAGAAACATTCATGTAAATCACTTTAAGTGAATGAACTCATCAACAGTAAATAATGTAAACAATGTAATCAAAACTGGATCTCAGTGTATGAGCTTTGTCCAGGACCCATCCCCCGGATGTAAACAATAGTATGTGATTAACTTGATTAAGGCAAATGTTGAATTAAAGAACTCTGTCAACCAGACTCATGCATACATATAAATACATACTTCATGCATACATTGTACACTACAAACACATACATATACAGTGTATATATATATATATATATATGTATATATATATATATATATATATATATATATATATATGTATGTATGTATGTATAATATATACTATATATATGTATATATATAACATATATATATATATAATATATATATATATATATATATATATATATATATATATATATATATATATATATACTCTATATATATATATATATATATATATATATATATATATATATATATATATACATATATGTATGTGTATATATATATATATATATATATATATATATATATATATATATATATATATATATATATATATATATATATATATATATATATATTATTGAGATAACATTCCTCCCTCCAATTTAGCTCTCTCTAGCTAACTTATTTAGAGATATATTTCCCATTAGCTTATAACTGGCACCAATACATAGAACTCCGTTGTTTCACTCACTTAGGGACAGAGAGCACTTTATGCTTTCAGCCTGCAGAAAATGCCCCGCCGGAGTAAGACAATGACCTCCTCTTAACAACCCCTGCTAGAACACACCTAGATTTTGTAAAGATCGTACGATGCAGGAACAATACTCACAACCCGTCTCCCCATCACCTGGCGGAGGTAGCATTGTATTTAGGAAGGCCTATTAGTGCAGCAGATTGCTGTAAAATCGTTCAAGTAGTGAAACAAGCATGAAATTTGCTTTAAACATTCCTAAGACTACGCTCTCTTAGAAAGGCGCTGGCCACCTGAAAATCCAAGATGGCGGCTATTTTTCAAAATGCCCGCCATCTATGTTGAGATTCACTGGTTTGGGAGCATCTATTGGATGGAATATGCCAGTTTTTTTTTTTAAACATCCTCGACTTTTAGGTTATAAAATGTTCCATACATTTGTAAAAAACCCTTACTAAATGAATTATAACCGAGATGGCATGCAAAATGGTTGCCAAGTTTTTTTCTATCCACAGCACTTTAAGCGAACATAGAGACAACTGTTTTTATTTAATAGTATATTCATGTGATCAGACAGTTTAACTAATATGCTATTTTCAACTGAAATAGTAATGGTATAGTCACATACAACATTTGTGTCTAAGACTGTAACCATAAAAGAAAAGAAGAAATGCAGACTAAACGCAGCCAAATCATGTATAGGTCTCTCAACCTACACCTTTGAAAAATTCGAGGATAGAAGGTAGGCATAGCATGACACGTTGGATGCTCAAACTAGATTATCTACTACTGAAGAGGGCAATATTTATCTAGACTTCATTGCAAGTGCACAGAGCTGTGCGGAGGCCAACTTGCTTAGCGCACCTTTCCGACAGCCTGCTTTGCATCCACATTTGGTAGCTGTTGGCAACTCTTGTCAAGGGCAGGTTAGTTTGTCAGAGGACTTGCAAATGCTTCACCAGACTTTGCCATCCCACTCCAGCGAAGGTTCTCTGGCTGTGGCTGACGCACAATTGGCCTGCCCACACACAACCAGCCTGGTATGCAGCACCTTGGTGTGTTGGAGGGAGAGCTCCTGGTTGGTGAGATGGCCTCACTGCCCTGTTTTCTAGGAAACATATCAAGTCTAGCCTCATCCACAGTGCCAGCAGTGCTGGATCTTTCATACATAAGTATGACAAACCTCTCCAGGACCTTCAGGTCACTCTTCCACTCTGAGAGGTGTGGCTCAGTTTGGAGAACACAGTGGAGGCCTCTGGAAAGATGTTCCATGTCTGCCAGGCGGTCTTCTTGCCCTTGCTCAGGCTGACACTGTATCACAGCCTGTGGCATGGAAGAGGCATGCCATTCACCTTCTCCTGGCCCAGAGAGTTGCACAGGTCATGCACAGCAATCCAGCGCAGGCTCTGGCCTTGGCCAAATGCACCATGGCTAGCCCTAGATTGTGGAGAGTGGAGAAAGCACTGACTGCAACGACAAGAACATCTGTGTCATTTGCTTTAGCTTGCGTGATGGTCTTGGCTCCATGTTCTTATGGCATATTTGGCATGGAGAAGATGCGGGTGTCAGCTTCCTCATGAGAGCCCCTTTTCCAGTCCCTGAAGACTAGCCTCACTTGAGTGCTGAGGACAGCGGGCCTTTCGTGGCAATGACAGCATTTGTGGCAGACATCTGGGCAACTTTGTCTGCCGAACTGGAACAACTCTGTCTTGTTGGCATCGTGTCTTGGAAGTGCGCCAGTTGGATGGAATTATTGTTCCTGTCTGTCACCTTGCGCCTTCCTCCTTGACACGTTGGGGCCTGGTCTCAGCTTTGAGGCTGGATGTATTGTATACATCAAATACAGATGTGATGATGTGTACATTACTATAGGATTATATCACAGGCAAGAAGTCGCAAAGTGCATAGCCCTCAGGTGCTCCTTTCTTTGGTGGCAAGGCATGGACCAAAAGCAGTCCATCTGAATGGGACATCAGTCTTTTGGTTCTTTGTCTTCTAGTGTAACATGACTCTCCAGGACCGAGGTCAGCTGGAACTTCTGACATGTGTGCAGCCCAGTGGGATGTGTCATGAGATAATCTAATAGTTTTGACAAGATTAAAAGTAAAACTCTTCAAAATCATATAGACTATCAGTAACAATCACTTTTCGCATTCAAAATAACTTTTATTTTTTAAAGTAGAATAGGCTAATCACCATTTTCAGAACCTCCAAATATTTTGCCTTTGTCCTGAAATAAAAGTCTTTTACGGCACTTTGAATTAGAGGGACACAAAATGATCTGTAAACAAACCCAACATCATCTTTAAAAGTCTTCTCGTACAATTCTTCAAATGTCCTCTAGCGTTCCAGAGCTAAAGAGACTTTGGCGAACCTGGAGGCACTTTGCAGGTGAAGCTCAATTCCTACAGACTAATCTCGCCTACCTGCTTGCTGGACAGACAATGCACGAAAGGAATATTCGATACCGTTTGTTGTCACGACAACGTCTGATAAACATTCCTCATTGGTTAACAGCAACTGTCGTTACTAAGAAAAATAATATAGTGATGTATGTAAACTCTACGAATGCCATATCTGTAATATATTTCATGATTATTGGTAATTAACGCAATTACAAAACGGTACATAATGAGAGCATCACATTCAACTGGGCTGTACTAAAAAAAAAACATTGTTTAAACTATATATATATTGTTTAATACTATATATATATATATATATATATATATATATATATATATATATATATATATATATATATATATATATATATATATATCTGATTTCAAGCTTAAAAGTAACAAATGCCATATTAGTAGTAGTAGTAGTAGTAGTATGGATTTCAAAACAAAGGGTGCTACTTTGGCTTATCTACGCGTCATGATTATAGTGTGGTATGCGATTTACACTGTTTATCGCTAGAATATTATACTGCCTCTTGTTAATGTAGTAGGCACATTCACCTCCGAGGTGCTCGTACTAAACATGGCGGAAGCTCCTTAGGACGCCGTGTTTATTAGTAACTAGCCCCTCGGGAATTCGTGACGCGTAGATAACAAGCCAAAGTAGCACTAAAGAAACTGCGAAAATAAAGCAGTGATATATCTGTAAATAATACGAATGGACATTAATATTATCAATGTGCAGTTAGAGAGAGAGAGAGAGAGAGAGAGAGTTGGTGTGAGGATGGAGGAAGTGCGTCAACCGTCATTTTTATTGTTCTCGTAGCAGTTATTGATCATCATTTGTGCAAATTTCTTTGCTATACGAGTATATTTTATTGCAGTTTCAAATATCCGTAAGTTTCTGATATGTTTAAGTGATCGAATGTGAAGAAAATGTTAGCTAAATGGTTATCTGATATTCAATTCTTGGAAGGGTAAAGGGTAATGGCAAAGTCTAAAGAGAAACAGGTCCGTCCTTCCTTCCTTCCTTGCACTACGCTGGAGGCCAAACCGGCTATGTCACCCCCCCAACGTGGCTAGGCTCTTCATTAGCAGAGGCCAGAGTTTTCCTTAGACCTTGTTAATGAGGGGGCCCATGTTTTCAACTAAATTATTAAACGTATCCTATCTGAACTGAGTAAAGCGTGTTACCAAGGGTTTAAAAAAAGTTTGAATAAAGATAAGGGTACAAAATATTTTCAGAATTTATGTTCAGAATATATTTAGTACCAGGTGCTGCTCCTGTCGTGATGCTATAAAAGTTGAGAGGCGCCAAGTCACGTATAATCAATTATATTAGGCACACGATAAGCTGGCATGATATCTTTGAGTAAGCAGTAAATTCATTCATGTAACTCTTTATCACTTTATGGCGTTTACTCGTCACTGCTACTAGTACCATCACTTCAATCTATAAGGATAGTGCTAATTATGATCATTCAAGTGTTATAATTATAAGAACTATGATAAGGAAACTCGATAGCTACATTTATCTCTGGCCAGGGTTTTGAAAGTAATCGCAAAGGAAGCGATAAATGGTTTTGGCTTTTGCTTAAGAATGAAGATATAAAACGAAAAATAACTCCTATCTTTAACAAAATAGAAATCTACTAAGAAAAATAGGTTTAAACAATTAAAAAGAAAAATGATACAAATCAGTAGGAGGATATGAATGTTAATATGCGAGGAAGGAGGAGGAGTGTTATGGTGGGGATGCGGGTAGGGGTGAAGGGCGGGGGGTGGCGGTTAGGGCAAGGGCTACGTTGGCCCATTTTGGGAATTCAAGTTAGAAGAAGAGGAGCCTGCCTCCGGCAACCGCAGTGGTAAGACGTGTTCTCATGACTGCCTAGTATCCGAGGAAAGTAGCCCGTGAGGTTTTTCAAAATCTTTCCTCGATTCTAGGTCTTCGGCATCGTTCTGGCCTCTTATTTCAGTGCCAGCATAGCTAGGCTTATGTGTCACCCTTCTTTGTGGCAAAACTTCAAGAAAGTAGTAAATAACATGATTCAAAATGAAGATTAAGATACAAGACAATAGTCCTAAACCGCATGACGAGCCAAGTAGACGGCTCAAGTTATGGCAGTGTATAGGCGCCATCCAGGCTAGAATCCAAAGAGTAATCCACGCCAACACAGCATTTCTTGTCAATGTTCACGAAGATGACTCAGAAAAGATTCTTAATTCAGAGAACAGGACAGTTTTGCAAATGAAAAGTTTGAGGTAATAGACCCCAGAATATAATTCCATGAAAACTATAGTAGCAAAATACCTAGACGCTACAACGGTAGAATACGGAGAAGACGACCTTAAAGACAGTATCGAGAGGAAAAAACGAATGGGCTGCAGTGGATGAGGTGATAAAAATCCAAAACAATTCCCACCATGAAAATAAAGTTTGAAACACCGAAGATGGCAAAGAGAGCCATAGAAAGAGGATTATTTGTAGCCTACCAATACATTCCAAGTGAACACATTGAAGAGGATATATTTGTAAATTTGTCATTTTGCTACAGATGCTACTCTTATGAGCATCTGCTTAAGGAATGCCCTAAAGATAATAACTATAAAATATGCTCTGAATGTTCATCACATGATCATACATACAGAGAATGTAAAGAAAATACGAAAAAATGTGTTAACTGCAATCAACAACATAGAACTTTAGCAGCGAAATGCCCAGTGAGAAAGGCCCTAATAAAAGAAAAATTCAAGAGATCAAAGCAAACAGAAATGCAACATCCACTACAAGCAACCGTACAAGTTACGCCAAAGTGACAGCCACTAATACAGGAAATTGCCAGGCTAATGCAAATAACATCCAAAATAATATAAGTAGAATACAAGAAGAAACAAGAATCACGATAATAACAAATTTAGCAATAAAACTGGGGCTGCGTCAAGAAGGATTCTACCCCTCAGTAATAAACAGCATATTAGCAGATAACAATTTACCTACAATACACTTCTCTAAAGAAACAATAAACATGATAGCAAGCACCATGGAAAGGAATAAAAGACAAGAAAACCATACAAGCAAAGCAGAAGATTTACAAGCAACTCAGGATATACAACAAGATATGCAAGACTGCACACAATATGAAGAAAACACAGCAGAGAGCTCAGAAGACGACTCATCAGAAGAAGACTTTACACTCGGAATTGAGCCCAGTTCGGACTCGAACTCACCAATCCATCCCTCAGGACGCATAAGTAATTTGCAAGAAACGCAGCAAATACAAGCCTCACTACCAAGCTTCTCAGGTTTCTCCAACTCTCCCATCTTACAAAATCCACAAGGATCAACTTCAGCATCAAAAGTACTACGCCAGTAATAATAACACCAGAAAACGGAAAAGTGAAAGAAAAAGAACAAAATTACTAGACCACTGTAACTCAAATGGACCCAACTCTACGAAGAATTAAAATAATTCAGCACAACGTCAAATCCTGGAAAACAAAGAAATTTGAATTATACAATATATATAGAGAAGAAGACCTGACATAATATTAATCAATGAACATGGTATGAAACGAAATGAAACTCTGAAAATGTTTGGATATAATACATATACGCAAAACTTTGCTGATGAACCCTTTGCAGGAATTGCAATAGCAATCAAAGAGTAATATTAGACATAAGATAATAGACGATTTCCAAGAAGACTTTTTAGCAGTCCAAATTCAAACTAACAAAGGACCAATAGTGATCATACAGCTTATAAGCCGCCAAGAAGACATTATTTCCCACTTCCGGATGTCATGAAGTTAATGAACAGGAGAGAACCAACCTACCTCATTGCCGATCTAAATGCCAGACACCAAATATTTGGATATAGGCAATCTAATTACACAGGACAAGAAATAGTCAGATTAATAAATAAAAAATATATCATACACTTAGGACCTGATTTCGATACCTTTGTAGCAAATAACAGAAAAGGAAAGCCAGATATAATATTGGGAAACAATAAAATTCACCTCAATATTGCCGTTACAAGAGGACCAGCAACCTCCTCCGATCATATACCAATGGTAATTACACTGTCAACCAATCCAATAATGATTCCATCCTTAGAAATACCAAATATAAAAAGAGCAAGTTGGGAAAGCTTCAAAAATGAAATAGAAGAAAGAATAAGTAGACAACTAACAATAAATTCAAATGAAATAGAAATAACAAAAGAAATAGTAGATGGCGAGCTTGAAGAATGGTACAAAAATATAGAGGAAGCAATAAAAAATCTTATACCCATAACTAAATACACCACACTTCCACATCCTATTAGTAGTGATAAGTTGAAATTGATACAATGGCACTACAACAACATCCAAAACACAGTACTTATAACAGGTGGAACAACATATTAATGAGAAGATATGTGTCATTACAAGAACAGTTAGTACAAGAAAACTCAAGATTATATCATCAAAATTGGGAAGACCTAATAAAAACACAGAAATACAGTACAATAACCCAAAACAATTTTGGAACTCCGTTGCAAGACTGATGGGAAGCAAAACTAATACTTCGCCATACATAAAGCATGGGAATGAGAAAATATATGATGACAAAGAGAAGGAAGTACTGCACAAGGCCTACTGGCAGGAAATATTCCAGATAACGCAGGAGGATAACCAAAATTTCGACAACCAACATGAGACAATAGTCAATGAATTCATTGAACAACATAGAAACAGAGCAAATCCGCATCATGCAGCTGATATTAGCAGACTCAATGAAGACTGCCCATTAACAAGGAAAATAGAGTTATGGGAAATCAAAATAATAATTAAAAATTTTAAACACAAAGCACCAGGAAAGAGTGGAATTAACAAGGTCATAATTCAAAATTTACCAGACATTGCACTCGAAAAATTAAGAGAAATATACAACTGGGCCCTCTCAATGGGATATTTTCCAATTATATTCAAGAATGCAATAATGATTTTGATACCCAAACCAGGAAAAGATACTAGTCAGGTAGAGAATTATAGACCAATATCATTACTAGAAGTACCTGGCAAAATATTTGAAAAAATAATTAACAACAGATTAGTGTTGTTCCTAGAAGGTAATCAGCTTCACAATAATAATCAATATGGATTTAGAAAAGGAAGAGGGACCCAGATTGCAATAGCAACAATATATGAGAGTATTGCACTATCACAAAGAAGAAGGTACCTATGTAACCTAGTATGTAGAGATATAACAAAGGCATTTGACAAAGTATGGATACAAGGACTTCAATACAAAATATTACATCTCAACCTTCCAGACATTTTTGAGAAAATACTATGCAACTTCATCAAAGATCGAACAGCAGCAATCAAGTCACAAAATTACATAGGGAATCCATTCCCGTTACTAAGTGGAGTCCCACAAGGATCTGTACTCAGTCCAACACTATTCATATTATATACATCAGATATGACTTCACCACCAGAGTACTGTACTGATGTCTGCTTTGCAGATGATATAACTCAAATAATTATACACCCAGAAAAACGCACTCGAAGAAGGGATCCAACTTTGAAAAGACAAGTAGCACAAAAAACAATGAACCAAATTGAAAGAATAAATCAGTTTGAAAAGAAGTGGAAGATAAAGACAAATAAATCTAAATTCCAACTAGTATCAGTGTCTGCTTACAAACCTGCACAAATAATGTTAGACCAACAACCGATGAATTTTAGTAAAAGCACAAGAATACTAGGAATGCAATTCGGACAAAGAGGAATATCAAGACACGTGAGAGAAAGGCTAAGAATAGCAAGAACACAAAATACAAAGCTAAAACGATTTAGGAATATGAACACAAATATCAAAATCCATTTCTACAAAAGCCTAATCAGACCAATAATGGAATATCCACCAATACCCACGTGTTTAGCATCGACTTCCAATATAAGTGCATTACAAAAATTCCAAAATAAGATACTAAGGTCCGCAGTGAGAAACAATCAAGAAGATGACGGTCTGAATATAGAACAAATACACAAAAATACAAAGTAGAACCAATTAATCAAAGATTATACAGACTGGCAACCAACATATGGAGCAAACTAGATCAGTACAACAGTGAATTAACAGAAGAATCCGTAGCAGAAGAGAGAAACCACCCAAACAACATAGACCACAGATGGTGGAGAAGAGTATCTTCATATCTTCATCGTGATGAACCTCAACCATTATATTATTAAGAAAAGCCTTGTGAAAAAGTAATATTTAAAATTTACTAAGTAGGTATCATGCAAAATCATTATGATAATTAACATCAAGGTTAAAATGAGGAAATTAGAACTAATTTTTTCATTTTATTTTATGTTTTAAATATGATTATACTAATAAGAAATAAAATTCAAAATATGCAATATGTACAATTTACTATGTTGTTATAATGTAAAATTATTATTGTATTGTGTTAATATTAGAAAAATTGTACCTTACCTAAATAAAATTGTGGATAAACCACACTTGACATTACTCTTACTAATATTTCACTTTCTAAACTATTCCCTACCATGGTTAGCTAGCTAACTGCCCTCACCCTTCTTTCACCCATCTTACCTATCAGCTAAAAAAAAAAAAAAAAAAAAAAAGTTAGAAGAGTGGTTTAGGGAAATGGTGCCTGATGGAAGGATGATGGCGCTTTTCGGCTTCCCCAGGAAAATAACAACAGAAGTTGGATTAGGAAGCAGAGAAATAATATTGGATGCAGAGGTGCCTATTTCACGTACGAATAAGAGAGAGAGAGAGAGAGAGAGAGAGAGAGAGAGAGAGAGAGAGAGAGAGAGAGAGAGAGAGAAGATTTGTCTCGTAATGATGTGAAGACTCCGTGGTTCATATTGTGCTTAATTCTGTGTGCCATAACAAATGGAAGCAGATGGTGCTCTGCGGTCTAAGACAGCTATTATACTTAATTTATAATATTGATATAGTTAGCAATACTTATTGTCGATTGTTTAAACTTTGGGAGATTTTACTAATATCAGAAGTAAAAGTTTGGTTTCTTATGCAAATTTTTATTGTAGATAATTTTTTTCCCCACTGAGGCCCAAATCCAATACGAACCATTATTGCAAATTAGTCTCTGGTATATCATTTAACGGCGCCAGAACACATTTTTTTAGCAATGCTAAAAAAATGAGTGGGCCTGGAGATTGGATTTTAAAGTTGTTTTGCTTCAAGTTGAAATAACATTTCTAATTACCATTCAATTTGCGGGCTAGTGATAGATGGGAGGATATACTTTTCTCTCACAGACTTCTTCTGCTGTTATTTCGTATCTTTTCATTATTATTTTTATTTTTCAGTCACCTTTACTCGAGTGTTGTGGTTAAGCGATATTTAACACCTACAGCCATGTCTCTTCTCCTCTCATTCAAATGATCAGAACAACTGCTATTTCACAGGAATTTGCTTATGTCGCTGTTGCTTTATATGGTCATTTTTGTTTTCCTTCAGCCAGTGAGGTCTGTCTAGAATTGCAACTTGGTCCGTTTTACATCTTGAACACACTGGCCTAGTGCTAGGCTGACTTTCCTCTGTCTATTTTTTTGTTTAGTTTTGTGAACTTTTTTTCCACAAGGCTTGTATTTACTTTTCCATTTGTTTTCAATGATTCCTGAAGTTTAATCAGCTCACCTATTTCCAGAAAAATGACACACAGAGGTTAGAAATAGGGCATCTATGAATTATTGGTGTGCTTTGTGAAGGAGTTTCTCCTGCCTGGCAGTCAGGCTCTTAACTGACGAGCCTGAGGACAGCTGAGGCAGACGAGAAACGTCTCATTAGCAGCGAAGAATTTTTCACGTTCATCTACTGTATACTGTTATCTCATCCCAGAACAGATTACTTGGGCACTTTAAAAGAATAACCACGAGTCTCCAATCTAGATGAAAATACCGAAACATTTTATTTCGAACTGTTGCCGTGTTACTTTAGATATTATGATTTATAAAGTAAAAATGTGAGATCGAACTTTTATGTCGAGTTCAGATCTATGTCATTGGTCGTTCCCCCTCCATTCATGAAAGCAAACGCACCTGAGGATATATACTTCTTTTGTTCCATTCTTATTCTTTTATACCTTTTTTTTTTTTAAGTAGCTTGATTTTCTTTTCCTACCTTAATTGATGCGCGCTGGATGAAAAGTTTAAATAAACATCATTGGAAAAGATCAAAGGGACTGAAAGGTTTTCTAAAGACTTCTGAGTAATACTCCAGACAGTTTCTTGTCAGTTTTTTCATTCTACTTTTCAGTGTGAATTGCGAAAGAATTAGCCGTAATTACATTGCCATTCTTGCTGATAAAATTGTAATTAATCTCATATCTATTACACTTAAAAGTAGGTCTTCTTTTATTCATTTGCATACAATTATCATTTAATTATCAGTTTTATTTAGGAAGTTTTCGAATTGGGGACCTTTTCCAGGGTCTTTCGTGTCTAGGCGAGTTAATGAGTATACCCTTGGGGTATTCTGATTAACTTAATAAGTATTCTGTTTTCTATATTAATTCAACAGCTCTGACATAATGTTAACAAGCGTTCGTTACGTAAGTTTGCAGTTTTGCATATGCAAGGGCCTTGCTACTCTCGATGCATTTCATTAGTTGTCAGTTTTGTGCAAAAATTTGTAGATTCCGGTTATGAAGTTTATGATTGGTCTTCTCTTCAGTGATGCTTTTGAATGTGTTAAACATGAGGACCTTGTATTCATTTTTAGATGAATGGTTATTTTGGGAGCATTTCCTAGTGTTTTGCAAACTGGGATGGGTATTGAGTGAGAATTCTGATTTTTTTTTATTATAAAGCAGAGTAATTGTTGATCGTATTACACCAGTGTCATCTCCAGTGTCCCTTTGGGTAGGTGTTGTTGGCCGAATGCTGTTGAAACAGAAGTGCACAATATGGGATTTGGCCACAAAAACAATCTTGTTTCATTTGCAGATGATGATACTCTATTTGCATCAATCATATGTGCTGAGTGTTGACCTGTTAATGTTGAATCTCGTAACAGATTTTGATGCAAATTGTAGAGATGAAAGACAATTTTAACAACACCCAAAGTATGATTAATAGTAGGTCAGGTTATTTGAATGATATCTCTCACCTCACCATTTATTTAGAAACGTTTTCAAATCTCGACACAATTGCGGGAAATTCTGTAATTTTGCGCTTGAGTCGCGACCTTCAATCCACTCTCTAAAGTTCAGGAACTTGAAAATGAAGACTACGGAGAACTATTACATTCTTTGAAGATGAAGATAAATTAAGACCCTTTTTTGCGTGATGAATCTTGGCATAATGTTAGAAACTCACTTCAAACACTTTACTAGTTAAATTCCTCGGAAAACTTCAGGATTTCAAATTATTCTTCGAGGACTTATCACACGAGAAAAGGGTCATTTTATCCTTAACTTGAAAGTACTAACTTTAAGTTTCACTTCAGATTAACAGACTATCAACGACAACACACCAGTGACCTTAGAGTTTTAAACCTGGCAATTTTTTTTTTTTTTTTTTTTTATTAAGATCAGCGCCTGTGAACACAGATTCTTAATAATATTCAGTATACAGTAGTTTTGGAAGGGACTCGTTTCAATGTCAACAATGTGGCATGGTTCTTGGTCTGGTTGAGAATGAGGAGACTTGCGTAATATTCTCTCTCTCTCTCTCTCTCTCTCTCTCTCTCTCTCTCTCTCTCTCTCTCTCTCTCTCTCACTTTGTTAGTGTTCATCTGTTTTGAATCATTTTCCACTTATTGGGATTTTGTCTTTGTCCCTGTTGTCCGTGTTGTGACGCCAGTTTTTAGTAGTCAAAAATCAATCAATCC
The DNA here is from genome assembly GCF_040412425.1 of Macrobrachium rosenbergii. Classification (NCBI taxonomy): domain Eukaryota; kingdom Metazoa; phylum Arthropoda; class Malacostraca; order Decapoda; family Palaemonidae; genus Macrobrachium; species Macrobrachium rosenbergii. Next base: position 1,340,403 of record NC_089789.1, on the reverse strand, counting down.
CTGATGTCCATTACTCTGACCTTTATTTTCAAAGGGGTGGAGGGAGGGTGTCTGGCTAATCACTCTTTCTCAGGTAGTAGCTAGGTAATGGGGTAAGGTGCAAATATTGTCGATATACGTAAAAATCTATCATTGAAAATAATTGTTCATGCCGTGCGATTTGCAACGTATTTTCAACGGAAATAAGTCTGTTCCATAATTTATTACATTTTTTTAAGCAAGTAAATTCGCTCTTATTCACAAGTACAAAGGTAGTCTATGCTTTCCTTCATAACCATCGTAGCTTGTGAATATTTTTCGAAATTTTTTACCATGATTTTATTAGATATGGTTTGTGAAAGAAGCGTCCTCACGCTTGGCAATTGAGAGTAAAAACATACAAATCATGGTGAAGACATTAAATTTACGACAGTAATGAATAGTAAGC
>NC_089789.1:1267476-1337476 GCF_040412425.1 Macrobrachium rosenbergii | reverse complement strand
CAGGGTGAGTGTTCCACTTCATTTCTGTAGAAAGTTGAGGTAAGATTCAGAATACAGTATATATATATATATATATATATATATATATATATATATATATATATATATATATATATATATATATATATATATATATATATATATCCTCACATCTGGTAGTGAAGGTGTCCCGAATTGCAAGAAGCACCGGATCCTTCCTTTGCCTCTTCCTTGCAGTTATAGCTGTCGCTGTCCTGTGTACTGTATGTTTAGTTAATGTCCTTATGACTTCATTGCTGATTGTTAATGTCGAACGATCGTTTAAGATATGCACTGCGCATATAAATAGGAAAATATTTGCTAGAGTCATGAAAAGTTACTAATTAGAGAAAGTGGTACCCGTTTATATTTTATTATATTTAATTTTATTGCGGGAGTCGACTAGGTGACATTCAGATCACTCAGTTATTTGCGATTACTGTTTATGCAATATCATATCATAATTATCTGGTGGTTGAGAGCTTCATCCAACGGGAAATAGAAAGAAATTATTTACAATTCGCCTAATCAACCTGTTACTGACTGCCATTATTTCTTAATAAAAGGGACAACACATTTTAGTGCATATTAGTAATAAATGTATTGTAATTATTCACAATATTCGTATTTGTCATTTCGGTCGTTGTATCAGTAAATTTCCATAATGTTGTGAAAGTACAACATTTTCGTTGCCTATGAAAGTAAAAATGTGTTTGATTTCGCAATAAGTCTGTTCGGGGATTATTCCAAGCCTGTTCTATTTTTCGGCAAAAGTTTGTTTACTCTGGTCCATATTTGTTGGTCCTCAGCCGAATTCTGGGCATTTTTGTTGAGTGTTTGGTTAGGTGAAATGTTCAGGCAGATAATAAGAGTTTGCCTCTTGTGCGGTGGAATTTAACTTTTGCTCTTTCAGCTTTGGCTGGGACCCAGCGACGCCACGTTTTCTTTTCCTCTTAGTGTTTTATTTGCTACTGCCATTTGGAAGGCAATATCCTGTTTGTTACTTATGCGCTTCGAAATACAAAACCATTAACACGTATAACTTGGTTTGTTTCGTTCCATGTTCTTTCTTGTGTATGCATACTTTTAAATTCCCCCTGTGTGTTTGTTTTACCTGTAAAAGTAATGACACTCAAAAGTATATACGTGTACATTTTATGGCTCAACTCAGTGGTTTTTGAGGAATGTCATCTTTTCAATTTGTTTCCTTCTGTTTTTCCAAATGCTTACAACCACTTTCATTCAAGAGGTATATACTGTAGGTCTGCCATTTGCATCATAATCTCTGCTCCTCCTTAATAGAATAAAGCGCAATAGTGAGTAACATAACACAGAATATAAACTCTAATACTTCCTTTGTTGAGTCATGGCCATTCTATTCCAAAACGACATAATACCATATCGCCATACCGTTAATACCCAAAGGCAGCTTTTCAGTCCCGCTACCTTCAGTGGAAACGTCCCGTAATAAAAACCCTCTTCTCTTCTCTTCTCTTCCTCCTGTCCGCTTTATATCTCTCAAATATTCTTCTTTACGACCTGGAAGAACTTGAGTGCAAGCGTAAAAAAGGTGTAACGGTGCATATTGGAAAATGTCTATTGATGACAAAGCGAACTCGTACTTTACGTTCATTTGAGTCTGTGGGCAAGTACTTTCGTACATTTCGCATCAAGATTAAAGACGTTAGCTCAGATTTCTTTGTGTTATTTTGTTGGCATGGCCTTCATTTTGGAATATGTCGTTGTGAACACCCAAGTTTTCGTATTTAAGTAGGTCTTGGTATGCTGTGAAGTATCACAGACCGTAATATACAGTAGTGTAGCCTCATTGAATGTATCTTGTTTACACGAGAATTTTCCAGTTATAGATCGGTGAAAAGAGTTGATAAATTAAACATGTAAAAAAGAGCTAGATCAGTGGAACGAAAGTGATGCAAGATGAAGGTGAATGGTGCTGCTGAGGAGTTTCTGTGTACAGTAGGTGTCAGAGGCAACACTGATGCAATGGAAGTTTTCTGCACAGAGGGCTTATCAGGATTCAGCTGTTAGAGTACATAAATGACCAGCGGTCGTTGTCTTGTCCTTGCTTGAGATCCATGTCATGTTAGGGAAAATGTCTGAATGTTGAATTATATATACTGTATATATATAAATATATATATATATATATATATATATATATATATATATATATATATATGTATATATATATATATATATACATATATATATATATATATATATATATATATATATATATATATATATATATATATATATATATATATATATATATATATATATATATATATATATATATATATATATATATATATATATATATATACATACATACATACATACATACATATATATATATATATATATATATATATATATATATATATATATATATATATATATATATATATATATATATACATATATACATACATACATACATATATATATATATATATATATATATATATATATATATATATATATATATATATATATATATATATATATATATATATATATATATATATATATATATATATATATATATATATATATTTTTTTTCTAAGATGAGGTTGCTAGCCCCTATCTTCTATAACCAGGTTTACAAACCCTCACTTTCAGCTAGCTCCCGTGTACATGAATACTGACTGGTGTCAACCGGGTACAATAAGGTTAAAGGTTTTAACTAAAGCTCACTCCGGGATAGGACCGAGGACCTGCATTTACACAAATAGTCCACCACAATGATCAAATATACATACATATATATATATATATATATATATATATATATATATATATATATATATATATATATATATATATATATATATTATTTATATATTGTGTGTGTGTGTGTTTGTGTGTGGGCGCGTGTGTGTGAATACACAGACATACACATATATGTATAGATATTAAAAAAGTTCCACTGATATCTTTCTTCCGCCTACTGCAAAGAGATTAGATTGCAAAGCTGCTTTTTCTGACAGTGACAGTAAATGATTTTCTCGTCGCAACGTCAGGGAAATATATACTTCCTTGTGTGGCCCATCTCTGCGTGCTTGGATCTAATGGCAGTCTCAGGAATTTGTGTACCCACTGCGGGCAATCAAGAATATTGCCGTGGGTCGCCGCGGGACGGAATTTCAGAGACAGTGAGCGGGGAAAGATTAATCTACAAGAATGACCAAGAAACAGTTTCTCTTGCGTTCGTGGTGTCAGGGAAGGTTTGGAGAGGAACATAACATGGCTCTGTTTCTGTCACGCATTACGGAGCATAGAAGGCTTTCTTCCAAAATCTCTTCTAGAATTTAAAGGATCTTTGCCGGTAATTATAAGTGAAAATATTATTTATTTAGTGACTAAAGTTCTTTTACCGGATGTGTGTCAAGAAAATAATGTTGCACTTTGGTTAGTTGAAATGATATTATTTCTAATTAATTTCAGGCAGATGAGTTGGCGAAATGATTCAAATTGCCTTCGCTTAGCCTATGCGTTAGGATAAATCATGAAATAATGTAAGTTGTGGAATTTACTTAAGAAGCTCTGAAAAAGCCTTAAGTGGGTTACTGCCTTACACTTTAATTAAACTGCGTTAGTGCGTGTTCCATGTACAATTATTCAATTTACTACATAGGAACCTATTTGAATATATAAAGATTTACATACAGTTTGTCAGAAAATTATAAATGTCTTCGTGCACTGTTTTCTAGGTATCTTCAGCAAATGCAGTTAAGACACCCACGTTACCTATTATTCTTTTTACTAAACCAGTAACATCCATGTGTAACAATGGAGAGGACTTCCCTTTGAAGACCCTCCTGTTGGGTAAAGAATGGAGTTGGAAGTTAATCAGAAAACGTCTCCATTTTTTTTTTTTATTTTCTATCTTAGTACAAAAGTAGCGTGTTACCGCTCTCACAACCTGCGCCAGATTACGCTCCTGCTTGCGCGTTACATACATACGCACGCACACATTCTAAGACACAAATGGGAATTAGAGTTTGAATAGCATACATAATGATTAAATCGGTTACGATAAATAATCAATTGTTTTTCCGACTTGAAACATAACAGATAATGTTTCTAAAGCTAAGATAAATGTTATTCAGTTATACAGCAAACTGACAACAGATAGCCATGTGACCTCGTTCTCCCAGGCATTGTCGCCTGTTTTGCTTTGACAGCGCTGCGTCAACAAGTGATATGAACAACACACTGCAACTCTCTCCTTTCTCTACGCTACTGCGTCTTGGTTTTATCATAGTTACACAGATACAGACATTATACTTCATTACTTATTATTACATATTGCTCTGTCACGCCCTTGGATGCTCCGGCAGACAACTAGGAAGAAGCAAAAAACAGACGTGTGGCAGAATACAATCAAATTACGGAAGGAGGAGCTCACACAACCTCTTACTGTAAAAACTGAACGAGACCACATGATAAAAATGCAAGAAACATATAATATAATAAGAATGTTCACAAAAAACAGCCCTTTTAAGAGCTATACTCAATAAAAAAAAAAAATAGGCAGTTCTACCGACTGCAATCAAATAAGTATTGACCAATGAAGGATTAACTAAATATATACTGAACAAAATAAATGCATACCCAAACCCCCCAAAAAATAAGAGGGTTTGTAAATCCAGCGTGTTGCAGTAACAACACTAAATAAAATGCAAGGACACAGATATGTTAAGAAAAATGTCTGAACCCTTTGTTGTTGAAATATGTGCAACAAAATAAATGTAATATAATTCACCATAAGGAAGACACATATAAGATAAAAGAGTACACACGGTACGTAAATCATAATTGGGTAAACTTCAAGCATACACTAAGATAGAGTTCTGTCCACAAGATATATAATATAAAAACATTTAGTGTACGCTGCTTTCCTAATAGTGGAAAGCTCTTGACCTGTAAAACTACATTCAGGCAACCACACACTATGACAGCTCTGTTCCTTCAAACTCAATTCTTCCTCACTGCCCAAACAGAATGCTAACCCGTGTGGCCACCACGAGGTTATGCAAACCGAAAGACCGGTCTACTAAACGCAGCACTCCTTTGGCCAGCAAGGTCAGACAGCCCAACTTTTCGACCAAACGCTGTCACTATGCCGATTGCGTCGAATGTGAAGACCCAAAAGCACAATGGCACCTACGAACGCTGTCAGCAGTGCCAGGGTACCTAGAACTGGTAATACCAGGTCTTCTATGTGGACGCCAGTTTCGTGAAATTGGAGGACTGGTTCCCCTTCGCCAGTAACGTTGTGTAGACCGCTAGTGAAAGCTGGCATCTCCACCGTAACAGTTGTGAAATCCCACGTGGAGTTGAAGAAGTAACGATATCCACGGGTCAATGTTGTAAGTCCAAAGCTCTTGTAGTCCTTCGAAGTGGCGTTGCAACCATCCACAAGTAGACCAATACTGGTTTTCGGCACTGAGCCCCTTGGACAGGACATCTGGAACTCGTCCCGCCCGCACAGAATTGTTGAACCATTGGTCAGCCTGTGTAAGTATGTGTCAGCTTCAAAATCATGATAACCAGCCAGGCAATGATCTTCTCCCACTAAGAAAGTCCCGTTAAGAACTAGTTGCAGCAGACAAGAACGAGCGTCTACTTGTCTGAATACAAATGAGTCTACTGAGCAGATCTTAGAATTCAGAGAATTGATGCAGTTCAGTGTATGTTTGTCATCGTCATATACGACTGCGTATATGTTCTCAGTCCTAGACAACAAAAATAGTGCCCTATAATTGGATACCTTTGGAATCGTGGAAGCCCCAAACCTAGTAGGAAAAGGTTGCAAAACGTAGGACTCCCAAGGATCGGAAGGATTAAAGGGAAGAGAACTTAATATTTTACCCTGTTCAGCCCTCACAGAAATTAAACTATAGTAAAACTCAAGTCTGTGCGGCTCAACTAACGGTTTCCAACCCATCCTATCACGAGCATTATAGATAATCTGCATCAAGTCCTTTATAGGCAACAAGTGTAGTGACAAAACTCCATTAACTGCCAAAGTTATAGCTTCAATATAATCCTTTGTTTTCTCTTCAAAAGTTATGATATTGTCATACATTTGGGATACCTTCGTACAGTAATAAGATAAAGTCGTTACCAACAACTGAGTATCACCCATGCCTTGTAAAAGACTAGTAGCATCATTTAATTCGTCTACTAAACTATTAATAGTCTGTAACTGTTTATTTAACCGGGAGACGATTACATCTTGTTCCTGCCCAAGCAGCTCAAGTTTATGTTTTTCAGCTCTTAACTTAACCAGGTTAGCTATTCCAAGACCTACACCATCTACTGATCCAAAGATACCTAAACCACTAAGTGCAGCAAACAAAAACGAGTTCCTGCGTTCTACTACATCATGTGGGATAGACCATTTCAAAAGCTCATTTACTTTAACTCTTGTGTCTACTAACTTAACATTAACTTCTTTAAACAAAAGTTCAGCCTCGTCATACATAGGCGAAATAGGTCCTGTGTGATTAAGAGTAAAATGTTTTTTTCCCTATGGATTCTAAAATCTCCTGAAATAAAACCAAGTCTTCATGCAACCTGAGTACATTATCCTCAGTCAGGAAAATTGCGTCCATAGTCACTTCCATCACTAAAGACTTAGTGTACAAAAAGAAGTCTAGGGTCCTTTCAACTGTTGTCCCAGGACCTAACGAAAAAGTGGAACTTCCTCATGGAAAAGCGATCGTGCCTGAGGTACACATGATTATGAAGACATAAACAGGCTTCATGACTGGACCTGCAAAATAAGAACAACTTGTAGAAGCATTCCAAGAAGGATAAACACAATAATTTGCTAAATGAAAAATAAAGATTATAAAGGTAAATTCTAAGCAAACAATACAACATAAGTAAACAAGGATTTAGTTAATCACAGCGCATATCCACAGAACTAGGCGCGGATTTGCGAAATATTGACTACTCTTTCATCATTTGGAATGCTTAAATTCTTGATTTTTAATCTGTTGGCTATCAACAATTCAAGAACTTGAAATGGACCTTCAAAAATTGGAGTTAATTTATAGTTTAATCCTTTCCTTACATTAACCTTTACATAAACTCTATCACCAACTGCATAAGGTAAGTAACTTTTTCATTTGGTACGTCCTTATGATCAGAGTTTGCCTTTAAGGTGTGAGATGATTTGATAAATTTCCCCTTAATAAAGACACCACTCTGGGCCGGAACCATAACAATGTTATTCTTAGACATTGATGGATAGCCTAGAATGACTACAGGATGCATATTAATCCCATTTACTACAATAAAATCAGCGGTAAAAATCATTTTACCTATCTTATACTGAATTCTGACAGTACCCACTACATTCAAGTTGTTATTTCCTAAACCTGCCAGTTTGACATTAGTCTTCTCTATGGGAAAATCTGGAAACAGTAAATGATGTGATTTTATTACGAGGACTACCAGTATCTAGGAACAAGGTAAAGGTTTTGTGATGTTTACTGACTGCTTTAATAACAGGCCTTTCCTCTATATTCCTATGAATGAGTGTGAGAATTCGAGTCACATCTAAAACTGAATGATTACCTGATAAATTACAATTAGTATCACACTCTTCTACAAGTGTCTGACCAGCGCACTGATCAGTCAAGATATTAAACATGTTACTTACTGGCAACTCAACATTATTAAAGTTATCCCTAGAGACCATTAGGTTGTCACGGTTTTCTCCTTGACACTGGGAAAATTCTGTGAACTATTTTGATCCTGGACCGTGTTCACATTAGATTGCCCTGGTTGATTGGGTTGATATTTCTTTCCCTGATATTTCGTTTTCTGATACTGATGTTGATTGATATTTTTCTTAACATTACTACCAGTAGGACCACTACCAGTATTGGTGCTATGCTGATTGCTTCTGTTCCCACTTTGATTTTTCTGCCTCTGATGGCAGTTTTGATAACTATGTTTAGTGGTCTGATGAATACTACAGTATTTAGACCAACATTCACTTTTATAGTGACCAATACGGTTACAATTATTGAAGCACTTCACCTGCTGGTTGACGGAGCTAACCGCATTAACCTGTTGTGATGCAGCTGCATCTATAGAACCAGTTTAACTTGAGTATTTTCTACGGAAGATATGATTGTAGGATCTAAGTCCGGGCATTGCGCCATGTGCTTTTTAATCTGCTTTTGGATGTCCACCTCGCCAGATGCCTTATTAAATTTGACATCAACAACGCACCAATCTGTCTGGTAGCATACCAGTTATCACTGCCAATTTCATTAAACGGCATACGTCTGCGGTATGCATCGTGTGGCCATTAACCCAAGAGGAGTTGAGTAGCCTTGTATGCCACTCTTGAAATTTATCTGCTACGAGGGCAGCTCGATCAATTAGTGATACGCCTTTCTTATCTGCTAATTTGAGGATACTCCTCAAGGCCAGTACTTCATCCATATCGGACTCGGTACCGTATACCTCTCTTAACATCCCTTTCAATTCATCCCAGGTTTGGCACTCCTGAAACGAACCAGTGCGTAACCAAGAACCAGCATCCCCCTTGACATAGTCAATAAATGACCTTCCCTCTTGTAATTGTATAACGGGATCCACTTCTTTTTTAGTTCGCAAATGGGCATTGATGGATGTGATCCAGCTTTCGACCCCTTGAGCCAACTGACCGTTGACTAAGCCTTGAAAAGGCACTATGGCTGAACGAGTATTCACGACTGTGAATACGTTTTTTGAGTCTGGGTCTGGGCCCGTGGCTGCGCCTGCTCCTGCACCTGAGGGCATATTGTTGGTATTTCTTACGTTAACTCTAGGCCTATTCGTACCTCTACTTCTATTTGATCTCCCAAAGGAATTATGCGAATACACTCGGTTTGAACGCAACCTCATAAGTTCACAAAAAGAAAGGAAATTCTCCTAAATGAAAAACAAACAAGTTAAAATATTCACTGCCTATAAAAGAGAAAAAGAAAAAGTAAAGTCTACGGGGGTGAAACTTACGGATCAGATCTCCGACTACAGGACACAGTTTCTGCTGTTAGGTGACACCACTGCTCAATCCCAAATACTGAGAAATAAGTAGACTTAGCTGTGATTTATATGGGAGAATCGGGACTTCCGCCGGGCTGGCAGCTTCACTTCTTGTGCCGAAGTAGGTCGACGTTGATGATCAACACGACTTGATTGTAGGACACAGGCGTCTGCTTGTTTTGGAAAACTTCACAACAGGAATCAGGAAATTCTGAAAAATGAGAGGAATTAGAAAGAGGCTCTTGTTTCTTCAACATGCGTAACTCGTTCCTGTTTATCCGTGGTGATGATTGTTGTCGATCACGGCGACGAACACACTGCAGACAACAGCTTCTTGCTTCTCTCGGACTTGATTGTTGATACGTTTAAGCGAAGATGACACTCGGCAGGATACACTGCTTCCTTCTCTCGGTGCTTGATTCTCGTCCAACAGGATACAACGTAGGAGCGATCAGGAATGTGACAGGAATGGCTCGCGATCGTACGAGAGACGATCTCATCCGTCTAGCAGATAAAGTTTAAGAATTCTGCATGTTTGTAATCATTAGCAACGATTACTTTGACGGGGAATCTACAGTCCACTGAGGGTATCAGTTCCATCCCGCATCGAGTATATCTTTCGAGATATACACATCACCAGGTGATGTTTTGTGTTTGTCGAATGCGTCAGGTTATGCTTGGAGAGCGGTGAGAGTTTGACGTTCTGCCATAATGTGTTATCAACACCGCCTTGCCACCATTATGTGGAATGGAGAGGACTTCCCCATGAAGACCCTCCAGTTTGGTAAAGAATGGAGAGAACTTCCCTTTGAAGACCCTCCTGTTTGGTAAAGCATGGAGTTGGAAGTCAATCAGATAACGTCTCCATTTTTTTGTTTATTTTCTATCTTAGTACAAAAGTAGCGTGTTACCGCTCTCACAACCTGCGCTTGAATCCCCCTGAGTGGTGATTCAGACTACGCTCCTGCTTGCGCGTTACATACATACGCACGCACACATTCTAAGACACAAATGGGAATTAGAGTTTGAATAGCATACATAATGATTAAATCGGTTACGATAAATAATCAATTGTCGTTTTCCGACTTGAAACATAACAGATAATGTTTCTAAAGCTAAGATAAATGTTATTCAGTTATACAGCAAACTGACAACAGATAGCCATGTGACCTCGTTCTCCCAGGCATTGTCGCCTGTTTTGCTTTGACAGCGCTGCGTCAACAAGTGATATGAACAACACACTGCAACTCTCTCCTTTCTCTACGCTACTGCGTCTTGGTTTTATCATAGTTACACAGATACAGACATTATACTTCATTACTTATTATTACACATAAACCTGACATTTATATCGGAAAACGGACGAGCAGTTAGTCACTTTTAATTTGGCTCGCTTTTAGCAGTTGAATGGAGCAATTACAAACTTGCAGGGTGGGAAACGTTTAGTTTCTTATTTGTGAATTATGTGAACAATATAACGGTAGCTTCGACCTTCTCTGTATAATTGGATGGAAAACACGCGTATTGAGAGAGAGAGAGAGAGAGAGAGAGAGAGAGAGAGAGAGAGAGAGAGAGAGAGAGATGTAAGCCTCTTTGAAGCAACATAACGAAAGTTTTAAAGAATATCTTCTTTTGTTATCGTCGTCCGAATTCTTTGATATATATATATATATATATATATATATATATATATATATATATATATATATATATATATATATATAACTTTATCACATACACAGTTGTTCTGTGCATTAGTAGAATCACTAAAAGGACCTCATTCAAACTGGATGGTATGTAACCTTTTCTGAATAAAAACTCCGTTAGATACCATCCAGTTTGAATGCTGAATAAAAACTCCTTAGATACCATAGTAATAAATAATATATATATATATATATATATATATATATATATATATATATATATATATATATATATATATATATATATATATATATATATATATATATATATATATATATATATATACTAGTCTCTTGGAAGCATAATAACGAATTTTAGGTAGTGAATATTTTCTTATGTTATCATACTCTGAGTTTCTTGAGAGAGAGAGAGAGAGAGAGAGAGAGAGAGAGAGAGAGAGAGAGAGAGAGAGAGAGAGAGAGAGAGAGAGTAATCAAGGATTTTTTTCATATGGCATTTTCGTCCTCGCTTAGAACCAAATATTCTCCCTTACTCCCTCCTTTCGTGTGATTCCTCTATTTCCTCTCCCAACAAAATCGAATGATTTCCTTTTTGTTCCTTCAGTCGTATCCCTTTCCGACAAGACTGCAGAGTGAACAGGTCATCTGATCTACGTTGAGTTAACTGCTTAATCATCCCCGGTCGAATGCACAGAACATGGAATAAGATTTTGTCCTTCGTAATGATACGTTCGGGTATTTTTTTTTTTTTTTGCTTCAGAAAGAAATTTCGTTCATGCCCATCATGTATTTACCGTGGCACACTTTCCCTTGATGTTCTTGGCACTTTTTGTAGGTATTCCAATATTACTTCATAACAATTCATTATATCGCGCCACTAACAACTTATTTAGTTTCTTGTATATGCTGTTCAATACTCATGTCCCATTCATATCCTTTCAATTCTATTTACGTAGTAGAACTTAACTTCCCTCTCATTCATAATCTTTGGTTAAATGCCATCAAATTTGAAGTTTTATTTATTGATTGATTTATTGATTTATTAGCAATTTTTAGTAGATATTTTTTTCCCGATCTTGTCGTAGGGTTCCTCTGCATTGCTAAGTTCCAAAGATTCACTGTTAGGGGTAATCCCCTAGTGATGGGGGATTCCCCTTCAGGAATTGGAGACGCTCGCTTGATTTAGGGAAATAGCCTTAGAAGGTAGGGAAGAAAAAGTGGCGATGGGGAAGACTTGTGAGCAGAATGAAGAACAGGGAATAATAAGCGAAGATGATGGAAGGGAGAATGCGCTAGAGGGAGAGGGAATATCCGGTGGTATAATGTGATAAAAATAATACTAGGAATGATTATATTTAATAATAACTCCTTTGTTCCACAGGTAACATTGGGTATTACAATCTTGACCATATTGGGATGACTGTGCTAAGGCTGTGATAGTTGCTTTACTGGTGTTGCCTAATTTTACATGCTCAAATTAAGATAAAAACGATAAAAACAAATTATAATTATGGTAATTATAGCTTTGCAAACTGAGATAATTGTAAATATACACAAACACACACACACACACACACACACACACACACACACACATATATATATATATATATATATATATATATATATATATATATATATATATATATATATATATATATATATATATATATATATATATATATATATATAGAGAGAGAGAGAGAGAGAGAGAGAGAGAGAGAGAGAGAGAGAGAGAGAGAGAGAGAGAACGATATTATGATAAATAAAAAAAATTTAGACTGTATTTACAATATGTGTTACTTAAATTCTAAAGGCGTAACAGGTAAAACTTGTAAGCACTTGATGGTTATATAGATATTGCTAATAGATGAGGCAGCAGATGATAACCTATTGATATCACGAGGAAGTTTAATCTTTTGATCTGTGACTTTCCTCAACTTTATATATTCTTTTGAATGATGTCATTCTTATTTCATTTTTTGATGTCGAGTAATTCACTCCATTAAAAAGAAACTATAATAAAAGGATTTATCAATTCATCATTATCATCATTATCATTAATTTGTGTTCTGGCTAGAGGGATTTGTAGTTCGTTCTTGCGCCAGCAGTTTATCTGTTCATGAGAATAATTATATATCAATGAGTGGCCTGGATGTTGCCCTGCCCAGAATGTACCCAGTGACCACTTAACATGATGCCCTATTAGTAGTTCATTCACTTGAAACCATCATAACTTTCTTAAAGTAAATGTAACTCGCTCCTCCTCCTCCTCCTCCTCATGTTTCCTGTCATCTCCCAACTGTTACTTAAGCGGCAAAACTCAGCACATTTCTGTAACCTTTTTTTAACACTGACTTTGCAAGTTCCACAGATAATAACCATGATTTCCCGCGTATGACGTCAAACAACGCTTTATTACGAGTTATGAAGAAGCGTATTTCATTTCATAGTGGAAACACGTGGCCTTTAGACTTGTTGCAAGGTAGATGTTTTTTCTTGAATCTTTCCTGAATTGTTTGAATATATATTATCATAAAACCATATCTTTATTTTTTATATAGCGGTATCCTATCGATCAGTGCTCTCGATCCAATATAAATTAATTGGCACGTGTCAGAGTTTTACTTTACTCAAGTTTCTGAAAATTATGTGTAATGTATATATACGTTATTTTGTTTCCATTTATTGAACAGAAGAATGTAAGTTCTATATTTTCGCTGTAAGCAACAATCACCTGAGACACTGGGGTTGTCATTTATGAATACATTAAAAGTAAAGGACTTAAGACAGTGATGATATATTTGAGTTTATTTCAAAGGTTGAGTGCGATTTGAAAATCATAAAGCGAAGTAACAATAATTTTACCAAGCACATACTTTAGATGGGAATGGAAATGACGGAACTGATCAGTATTTACTAAACCTTTGTAGTTACCGTAGTATGATTCCAGGTGTTGGGAACACCGCCTATACCTACAGTATACTGCAGAAGTATTTTTGAGGTGTCTAAAATGCTGTGAATCTTATCTTTTGGGAATTGACTTCATATGCTATTATCAGATCTACTTGAATTTTGAATATTTTTGATTCATAACAGTTTTTATATATGTTTTTGGTCTTGTCAGCAATGATAGATATTAATTCATGATTCGAAATATTACCTGCTTAAAATATGTTACTAAAATAATGATCACGATTACGATCCAGAAGTTTGCATGTACTTGTCATACGCAAAGATATATTTATTATTTGGCGTAGATCTTAATTATTATTTACAATATCCTTGAGTACTATTGACTTGGTCAAAACATTCTTGTAGTCTACTTTAGAGAATAACGTTTGAAGACCTTTCTGAACGCCCATGGGCAATTGCACTTGATAGTATAAGAACGGCTTAACCTAAACGACTCTCTCTCTCTCTCTCTCTCTCTCTCTCTCTCTCTCTCTCTCTCTCTCTCTCTCTCGTTTTACTATTCTCACGTTTGTTCATATTTTCCCAACCATCCATAAACAACTATGGTTTCTCCAACTTCCACTTTGTCCTCAGTTACATCCCTGTCTCTTTTACTCCGGACGCCTCTTCGTTTCTCTTCTTTTTCTCCATTTGGAAGGTAAAGGAGATTTTCCACTGGATCCCTTACAAGCCTCAAGGACATGATAACATTATCATCTTACATGGATGTTTTATGGCATCGCAGCATCTTGACGATATTTCCCATCTCTCGTCACTGGCTCCTCCCTCCCCCACCTACTCCTTCCCTCCCTCCCTTCCCCTGATCCCTCCCCCCCACCCTCAGTCTTAGAATGAAAACGAATGCAGTGCCTGTCTTGTGTAATTTGCTTGTGTAATTGAGGCTTCACTCTTTTATATGCTTTAGAGTTACAGCTTGGACTCGCTGGGTGTAACTGGACACTGGGTGTAATTGGACAACTTTCTCAGTCAAGTTATTGTTGTTGGTTTTATGTGATTCGATATATTAGGTTTTGCTTGTTCTGACCACATGCTTCTTTTTCGTTTTTCGGTATATATGCTCTCCTCGCTCGAAAACATTCACGTGGAGGCTTTTATCTTAAGGCATTCTTTTGAAAAGGCGATAACGGTAAGTGTTGACAGAATTATAAGAATGTAAGAGTTTTGCTTAATGATTAGGATGTCCTCTGTACAGTAGATATCAAATGATTTCTAAGGGTTTCTAACTCCGTTTCTCGATGTGTGCCATAGCCTTATTTGGAAAAATAGCAGAACATGCAGCACGTACAGCAGACGCCGCAGTGTCTTATGCAGCAAAACTCGTGTGACCCGATTCCAGTGATTTTCGTTAGAAAGTCACTTACTGGCAGCTCTTACCTTGACATTTCTAATGACGCTAAGTGCAATGACGAAGCATTTTGCAACTTCGCTCAAAAAAAAAAAAATACAGTTCACTAAGTATGGTTTTAAAGTATCAGTGCTATAATTTTTATGAAAATATCAGCTAGATCATTATAAAAACATTAACACAGTAATTTTTAATTATGGTAAATATGAAAAGACATAAATACTTAATGAATTTGACTTTTAAGTCACCATAGTAATGTATTTAACGTAATGAACATATCGGAGATGTAGTACAGTAGTGGGCGTGGTCTAACAGACGTCAACCGTTTCAATGGCTCAGTTTGCCTCCCTCCCTCCCCTCCCCAGCCCTCCCCCCCCCTCCCCAGCCCTCCCCTCCCCTCGCCTCGCCTCGCCTCGCCTCGCCTCACCCGTAGGCCGCCGAGTGCAGCACTTCGCTCTTCTACATTATAATATCATCATTCTTATGAAGCCTTTAGGCCTATGAATAAAATCATGAGGGAAGTATATATACCTTACCAAGACTGTGGAGGAATTTCACAAATCCTGCTTTATGGTCTTATAGACACCCTTTACAAGTTCCAAAGATTTGACGCAACTACACAGTATATTGCTGCCATCTGAAATCTAGCCTAGTATGTTGTAAAGCCAATAGCACAGGCCTAGACTCCAGAGCCATACTACTACTACTACTATTTTTTTTTTAATAATACGTTGTTGCCATTCTGCAGAATCTGCACACTTGAGGTGTGGCTGATAATGCACGGCCTGATTATAGTCTTCCATTCCTAAAGTGAAAGTAAAATAATAAAAAGGTAGAATTAATTGTATTTCTAATAGCGAAGAATACTCTCAGCCTCGCTTATTTATTTATTTATTTATTTGTTATTTTTTCCCCCAAACTGAAGAATCCCCTCAGGAGACTAGGCCTATGTGGCCTTGGCTATAGCCTAAGCTATGACTTGTAATCATTTATTGCAAGTATCGAAATCATGACCCTGACTAACATTTGCTTTATACACAAGATTACAAAAGCAAAAAGCAGTAATAACTCTGAATTCTTATCCCAAATGCATAATTTTTATCATGAGACTCTGTTCTGCTTAACTTTTCTTTTTCAGCCTATCTCGACGCCCTCTTCTCTTTCACAGTTTCACTGTAGTATCCAGACCGACGGTTCCACGACTCACGGGAGGGAGGAGGGAGGGAGTGACGGTGAGGAGCCTCACGAGGGATTCATGCTACAGTGACGTCTTCAGTTTTCGTTCTGAAATATTATTGTAGCACGAAATGTTTTTTGTTTTTCACAATCCGATGTATTTCAATGATCAGATTCTACATAACAAGTGACCAACTTTTCCTCGTACTACATATGCATGTTTACAAAGTAAAATATAAGATTTAATACTAAGTGGCAACTTGATAACAACGCTTGTCCAGTACAAAAATAAAAAATCGCACGACTTTTGCTGCATAGTGTACATGTGTCTTACCGTATGTCATCTGTTAGTTTCTTATATATTTTTTTAATAATAATTTCTTATCGGGTATCAGTTCTCTCTCTCTCTTTCCCTCCCGTTTATCAATTATTTTTGATTCTTGGCCAGACATGAATGATGATGGCGTCACGTGCTCGTCTCTAGTGAAAGTGGATCGTTTCGTATCATTTAATTACTCCGAAGTGGGAGCAGTGCCGTGAGGTGCACTGTAGGCATTACTTGAGGTTCTTTGCAGCGTCCCTTCTATGGCCCTTAGCTGCTGCTACAACCCCTTTCATTCCTTTTACGGCGCCTCCTTTCCTATTCTCTTTCTTCCATCGTACTTTCCTCAACCCTCTCCTAACAATTGTTTCAACATCATTTTCAGCGCTGAATGACCTCAATAATCCCAGCGCTTAGCCTTTGGCCTAAATTTTATATTTCATTTCCAATCGTTTCATTATTTTCTTTTTGAAATTTTTGTTGTCATCCTCTCCGTATGACCTTCCTAGCTAGTAGAACAGATTGCGTTCACCTGCAGGAAATACATGCTGTGGCACATTTTCAAAACTCCAGTTTTAATGATTTGGGTTTTCCCTGATGAAGTGACGGGTGATTAGGCAACGCCAAATATAATATATATATATATATATATATATATATATATATATATATATATATATATATATATATATATATATATATATATATATATATATATATATATATATATATATATATATATATATATATATATATATATATATATATATATATATATATATATATATATATATATATATATATATATATATATACACACATATAACATATATAAAATATATATAGTTATATATCTATGTATATATACACACACAAACATATATAACGAAATTCGATATATAGATAGATGTGTGCCTGCTCAGCCTCTTCTGTGAACTTGAAAGAGGAGGAGCTGTGGGCAACAACACTGTGTGTGTGTACAGGTGATCCTTCATTTGAATGGAGTGAGTTCGTCCCTTGTGGTGCTTATAAGTTTAATAGCTTGAGGGAGAGAGAGAGAGAGAGAGAGAGAGAGAGAGAGAGAGAGAGAGAGAGAGAGAGAGAGAGTGAGTAAAGGTATGATGTGCGTGTTTGTTACTATATACCTTAACGTTTTACATTCGTGTCAGCTTAATGTGTGCGTTTGTGTGTGTATATGTATATATATATATATACATATATATATATATATATATATATATATATATATATATATATATATATATATATATATATATATATATATATATATATATATATATATATTGACAGAGAGAGAGAGAGAGAGAGAGAGAGAGAGAGAGAGAGAGAGAGAGATATTGATATAGTTATAGATATGTATTTGATGGTTTATGAAAGAAACTATTAACTGCACGGTCAAAGGCTTTAGGACATCATACTTATGGAAATGCGGAAGCGGACCTTTGTTCCAGGCGAGACAGACATTTCTGAGGATTTCTCTGTATTCCATGATTTCTTTGGTGCACGTAACTTTCCACTCCAAGGCTTAAGGGTGACCGTGAATGCTTTTGAAAAGTGTGTGTGTATGTGTGGGTGGCTGGGGGGCGGAGGGTGGTGCTTGTATAGTTACAGAGTACAGGTGGGAGAGATGGAATTCTAACCTGTAATGCGCTCCAGAAACCTTCAAGCGCTTTTTCCTTTGACCATTGTTTTGTTTTCATTTTTCCCATTGGCTTTTTCTTTATTTTCGTTTAAAGTCTGTTGGTCGAATCAAATTTTATCGTAGTTCTTAGTGTTGTAATTCACCAATGAAAAAAAGGAGTAATAATAAATATTGTGTTAATCTTCCAAATTCTCTCTTTTCGTATGCAGAATTTCAGAGTTTTCTACAACAAAATAGTTACAGTAATGAAACATATGAAATAACAAACAAGAAAAAAGGCAGGGGGAGGATTTCGAGGCACTGGCAAAGAAGAAAAAATGAAACGGCTTTAAGTATTATATTTGGCACATGCTAGGAAATGAATTAAAACGATTAAGAAAACAGGGACTGGGATTAAAGAAGGGCTGCTAATGCCACTTGATTCTCAAGGCTTCCAGGTGTTAAGAGACTGGATGGATAAAATGACTAAAAAACCAAACAGCGATAAAAGCAGATAAAAAAGGCCTAAAACGGTCTGTAGGGGAACTTCAGAAGGGAAGTAGAAAAAGGTGCCTCTCTCTCTCTCTCTCTCTCTCTCTCTCTCTCTCTCTCTCCTGCGAGAGAACATGACAGTTGAAGGTACATTGCTCCTATAGTATATATGGTCATTGTGTTTTGAAACCTACATATGTTGCGTAGATTAGGCCATAATATTATGTTCAGATTGTAAGCAGAAAGGCAATATCAGACTTGCAAGGAGAAAAAATTTTCTTATATTTTTATGAAATCTGGCACAAACACACGCACGCATATATATATATATATATATATATATATATATATATATATATATATATATATATATATATATATATATATATATATATATATATATATATATATATATATATATATATATATATATATATATATATATATATATATATATATATATTGTCACGATGCGTATCATATATATTGTCCTGGTTATTTATTACACAACTAATCTCAAGATTCAAAAATATGCCTCACTTCAGCCAGATACCTGAACTCTCATAACATTAATCGTTACGACTGAGTACTCTAAAGGTAACAGTGATCCCTTAAGAAAAAACTTATTTATCAATCACTTGAAAAATCAAACTAAGTTCATCAGAATATGTGTGAGGTATCAAAAATTAAACTAGAAATCTTCTAGAGTAAAAGGGCATCACTCCATCAAAAAACTCTAACTGTTTTCCTGGTCTTAATTCACTTTAGCAAAACTAAAAGAACAAAACATGTTTATCACTTTGCCTTATGCACACACAATCAATCCTATTCACTGGTGATCAATAAATGAAACACTGTTTTTCTAAAAATGTTAAATACAAAAAATTTATTTTCAGATTCAAAGTTTATAACTAGAATTCACAATTAATTAGAATTCACAATCTGAAAAATTTACTGTTACTTGTAAATAATACACCACTCAATGAATTCTTGAATTAAATGATGAAACAAAAGTAATTCACAAAAACTTTATCAGTAATTTAAATTAATCAAGCAAAATTTAAACTATCATGAATTACTCAAGATTTAAAAAGAAAATCTCAATAAATGAAATCAAATATGCAATGTTAAATTAAGTATGCAATGTTAAATTAAGTATGCAATGTTAAATTACCAAGAAATATTTACAATGCTATGTAAATAAATGTTACATCACAAACATAAAAAAATGTGAAAATATAAAGAAATTGTAAATAGAAAAACACACAAAAATACACATAAGATTTATCAATAATGATTTCACTTGTTCAAAATTTCCTAACTTATCATACCACAACTTCCTAACTTATCATACCATGGTATCAATAAGTAAAATTTCACGTTACCTTACACAACTTGTGAAAAACCTCTGTAAATCACTTGCTGCAGCTGCGTTACACAATACACACTTTTTTACCAGGCGCCGTTACGAACTAAATAACTTTGCTAAATTCAGATCTCAAGAGTTAATGTTAAAAGTGACCACAAAAAATTATGTTAAAAGTAATCTCTTCCTAATTAGGAATGAGAGAGAGAGAGAGAGATGGAACCAAATCGACTGGTCTCAGAAATCAGAATGAAACAAATCTTAGGATTCCAGTAATACGTGAAACAATTACATGATGTCATTAAAGCATTTTGGGTACGAGATACAAAAGTTCTAGAAGCAGGGAGGTGACGTCACTAAAGCATTTTGGGTGCGAGATACTAAAGAAGCTTCTAGAAGGAAGTTACGTCATCCCAGCAAAACGTTTTGAATGCAATCTTACAAAACATGACGTAATTGATCAGGACATGTATTCTTTCTCTCAAAGTGGCATACGTGACTCAAACAACGCATGTAACAACATGAAATCACTCGTCTTGAGCCCGTATGGGACGAATCGGCATTTGTTTTCGCAAGCTGTCATCACTAACCCCAAAACAAAGCGCTCGCTCTTATCTGAACTGATGACAACTGAAATGAAACAAACCCTTCCTGGACACACACACGTGTTCACATACTACGCTTTTACCAAGAAAGATATTCGTTCTAAATTACGTTACTATTAAAACTGTATTAACAATTCTAAATTATGCTATCAAGTTACTTAATCAAGTTCTTTTGAGATCTGATGCCAAACTAAATATGACACTTCAACAACCATTATCATTAAACATAACACATGAAAAAAGTAAAT
Organism: Macrobrachium rosenbergii; assembly: GCF_040412425.1. NCBI lineage: Eukaryota > Metazoa > Arthropoda > Malacostraca > Decapoda > Palaemonidae > Macrobrachium > Macrobrachium rosenbergii. Next base: position 1,316,537 of record NC_089789.1, on the reverse strand, counting down.
ATGTCAAAATTATAGGAGGATATACGTATTACAAGGCAACCTCATGAAATTCCTCCCCCGAGAAGATTACTTATCCCGGGTTTGAATCCAACGATTCACAACGGGATAAATAATCTGCTATGACATTATCTTTTCCTGAAATGTGTTTAACACTTACATTATATGGTTGCAGGCATAAAGACCACCTGGTCAGTCTCATATTATTATTTTTCATCTTATTGATGAATGAGATTGGGTTGTGATCTGACAACACTAAAATTTCTTCATTCCTAGGTCGGTTCACATACACTTCAAACTTTTTCAATGCTGTGATTAATGCTAATGTTTCTTTTTCGATTGTTGAGTAAGTTTTCTGGTGCTTTTTCAACTTTGAAGACATGAAACATACTGGATGGAAGATTCTGTTGTCATCTTCTTGAAGTAGAACAGCTCCAATTCCACAGTCGGATGCATCAACTTGTATCACAAACTTTTTATTGAAGTCTGGAGCTTGAAGCACTGGTCTTGAAGTTAATATGGCTTTAACCTTCTCAAATGATTCTTGACATTCTGGAGTCCAAATAAACTTTCTTTTAGGACTGGTTAAGTCAGTTAAGGGAGCTACTACGGCTGAGAAGTTCGGACAGAATCGGCGATAAAATCCAGCCATGCCCAAAAATCTTTGTAGCTGTTTCCTCGTAGCAGGAGGGGTAGCCTTACGGATACCTTCTACATTAGCATCAATAGGAGCGAGAAGGCCTTTTCCAACTTCAAATCCTAGATACTGTACAGTTGCCTTTCCAAACTCACTTTTTTGTAAGTTGATTGTTAGTCCTGCTTCCCGAAGTTTCTTAAACACTTTCCTTAATATCTTCAGATGTTCTTCCCATGTTTTAGAATAAATCACAATGTCATCAAGGTATACACCTACTCCTTCTATTGATCCTAGTAGTTGATCCATCACTCGCTGGAATGTTGCAGGTGCATTCATCAGACCAAACGGCAAAACAGTGTATTGATACAGTCCAAAAGGAGTAATGAAAGCTGACAGCAACTTAGCATTCTCATCTAAGGGAATTTGATAATATCCTTTCAACAAGTCTATCTTGGAAACAAATTTGGCTTGCCCAATATTATCAAGTAATTGATCAATAAGAGGCAAGGGATAATTGTCAGCCACACTGATGGAATTCAGTTTCCTATAATCAGTACACATCCTAAATGAGCCATCTGGTTTCTTCACTAACACACAAGGAGAACTATAATGACTTGAACTGGGTTCTGCTAATCCATGCTGCAACAAATATTCAACTTCTTTCTTCAAAACATCTCGATGAAAAGGTGATAAGCGATAAGCTCTCATTTTAAAAGGTTTTCCATCTTCTCTGATCTTTATCTCATGCTTTGTCAGATTGGTACGCCTAGGTACATCTGCAAAAATTTCAGGGAAACTTTGAATCACTTCACTTAATTCACTACTTTGCTCAACACTCAGATGTTTTAGTTTATCTTCCAAATTTTCTAATATTGAAGAATTGTTCATCTTGTTTTCAGCTCCCAATTCATAGCCGTCATCGTCCTCTGTAGATGAAGTTGTCTGTGTTATTGACACTGTTTCAGTTTTAGTCTCTGAGAAGTAAGGTTTCAAAAGATTCACGTGTATCTTCCTCTGTCGTTTTCTTCTTCCTGGTGTTTCAATCACATAAGTTCGATCACTTAACTTCTCTATTATCTTATAAGGACCTTGAAATTTATTGGTAAGGGGAAATCTTTTCACTGGCAAGAACACTAGAACTTGCTGTCCAATACTAAAATTTCTTAGCTTAGTCTTAGCATCATATTTTCTTTTCATTTTCTCTTGACTTATTTTAAAATTTTCTAAAGAGAATTTTCTAATTTCTCTTAGTCTTTTCCTCAAGTTCTTCACATATTCTCCTTGGATTTCCTCTTGATTTTCTTCCCAATTCTCTGCAAGAATCTTCAATGGACCTCTAATGTCTCGACCAAAAATCATTTCATTTGGTGAACATCCCATGCTTTCTTGATAAGCATTCCTAACTTCAAATAACATCAAAGGTAAACCAGCATCCCATTCTCTTCCTGATTCATTACAATACTTAGTTAACATACTTTCAATGTCTGGTGGAACCTTTCCAAGGCTCCTTGAGTCTCTGGATGATAAGCAGTTGATAACTGTTGTTTTACTCCTAACAAGTTCATTACATCCTGGAATAATTTTGAAGTAAAGTTCGTTCCTCTATCACTTTGCACAATTTCTGGTATTCCAAACTTGGAGAAAAACTCCACCAACTTCTCAGCAATTACCTTTGCACTTATACTTCTTACAGGAATCGCCTCAGGATACCTAGTCACTGGACACATTAATGTTAATAGATATTCATTTCCTTTCTTTGTTTTCGGAAGTGGCCCTACCACATCTATAATTACCTTGCTAAAGGGTTCTCCTCTAACTTCTATGGGTTGTAGGGGGGCTTTCTAAATGGTTTCATTCGGTTTTCCAGCTATCTGGCATGTGTGACACACTCTGCAAAATTTGCTAACGTCCTTGTGAAGTCCAGGCCAGAAAAAATACTTCATAATCTTCTCAACAGTCTTCCTGATTCCCATATGTCCAGACTTGTGTGCTACTGCTACAACTTGTTTCCTTAATGGATATGGAATCAAAATTTGATGATATTCACCCCATTCAGCATTTCCTGGTATATCTGCAGGTCGATGCTTCCTCATTAGCAATCCTTCCTTTAGATAATAACAGGTGGAGGTTTGTTGCATCTCTTCTTGATCAACAACTCTGAAGAACAAATCAGCCAACGTTGTATCCCTCTTCTGCAGTTTCATTAGCTTCTCTCTTGTCACTTGACCAACTTCAAGGGCTGAATTCTCCATATCTGCTAACTCTGCCTCTGTAGTTTCATTACCATCTTCAGGAACACTTTGACTACTCGGAGTCTCTTCAATAACAACAGGAACCTCTTCTTCTTGGGAAATCTCTTCATTACTAACACTAGGGGAAACTTCACTTTCCTGGAACAGTTCTTCTAATCTTAAAGATCCTTCACTTGATTCTTCTGGTGCAGGTAAATCCTCAGTATCTTCACTTGCAGACATAGTTCTCTTCATACTCCTGGTAGTTACACAACTTGGAAACAGGTGGGGGTTTTTCTTCTCTAAATCTACAGTAGGACTAACCCTTAACGGTTTGTCTGTCGCTATAGGACAAGGAACAAATGGTACACCACCAACTTCATTACCCAGTAAAACATGTACACCTTCAACAGCTAGTGAGTCCTTTACAGCAAAATCAACATTTCCTGTCACCAATTCACAGGACAAATGCAAGCGGCATATAGGAGTTACCTCTTCTCCTCCTATACCCTTCAAAATAACTGAATCTCCGGTGAGATTCTTCTCCAACTGTGGGTGAGCACCACGAACTACCACACTATGGTTACTCCCCGTATCACGTAATACCTTGACTGGTACCTGCACACTCCCTCCTTGAGTTGTCAGCGTACCTTCATAGATATATGGCTTAAAAGCCTCCAAGCTGCCCAGCCACTCACTGCTTGAAGTTACATTTCCACTGGTTGCTAAACACTCTGCTTGTTTAGTTTCAGTCATCCCCACACTGCTCTTCGTAGTTTGCTTCACCTGGTTACCTTTAACCACTTGACCAACTGGTTTGGTCTGCTGTTGTGTCTGATAACAATCTCGACTGTAGTGTCCTACTCTTCCACACTTGTAGCAGACAACATTAGTCTTCTGTATCTGTCTTGAGAACAGACTGGGTGATGAGGATTTAACATTCAATTGCCGAGGGATGTTACCTGACTTTGTATTGGCATAGCCACTAGAAGGATTTCCAGTTGTAATGTTCCTGAAATTTGGATGAGATCTGAAACCTGTGCGTTGTTGGTTCTGGTACTTGACATTATAATTTCTTTTGCTAGAAATTATATTAAAATCTTCGCTCAATGTAGCAGCTTTGTCAAGTTTCTTAACCTCTCTCTCTAAATAGGCTCTTATGTGTTCAGGAATTCCTCTAAGATATTGTTCTAGGACTACTAACTCCTCAAGTTCGTCCATAGATTTAACTTTAGCAGCCTCCAACCATCGTTTAAAACATCTTCTTACTTTGTAAGCATAATCCAAGAAAGTTATCTTGTCATCCTTTCTCAAAGATCTGAATCTTTCATTATAATATTCAGGGGTAATCTGGTAAACTTGTAGGACATTATGTTTAAGTACCTTGTACTCTTTACACTGATCAGCTGATAAGGCTAAATAGGCACTTCTTCCTTTACCAATGAGAACACTCTGTAACAAGACCGACCATTTATCCTCTGGCCATCCCATACCTGAAGCCACTTTTTCAAAGTGATCAAAAAACTCATCTGGGGCTTCTTCTGTAAATTTTGGAATTAATGTCTGCACTCTTACTACATCAAATACAGGGTCTGAATTACCTTGAGTAGGGTTAGACGGTGTTACAGGTAACTTGGAGCGGGCTTCTATCAATTTCATCTCTCTTTCATAATCTTCTTGTTTCCTTGCTCTTTCTCTTTCCTCTTTTGCTCTTTCTCTCTCCTCTTTTGCTCTTTCTCTTTCTTCTTCTGCTGCTTTTTCTTCTTCTCTTTCCTTTCTTTCTCTTTTCTCTCTATGTTCTCTTTCTCTTTCTGCCTGTATCTTCAGCTTAATCAAATTTTCTTCTGCTTCTATACGTCTAATCTCTGCTTCTGCATCACTTTTCTCTTTCTTTTGTTCATGTTTATCTGTAAATTCTGCCTCAGCTGCATTCAACAATTCTTGCGCCTCACCTAACTCTTCATCTACTTTACCAGAGTCCATCAATGCTTGGATTGCAATATATTTCATTTGTGCCTTAATCATACCACTAGACACATTTCCCCCACATGCCACTGCTAAAGCAATCCACTGTGCCTTAATCAGGTTGGATTCAGATAACTCTTGGATGGAAGGAGTTGCTAAAAACCTCTGATCATTGAACAGAGCCATTTTCTCTAAGTTACTCAACTAAATAATTCTCAATACAAAGCAAAAAATAACTATGTGGTCACTCTCCTATCAAAACATATCCCTAACACCACCAGCATAAACCATAAACCAGAGTGATATTTTGTTTTGTTCCACGGGTCTCTGGGCACCAAACAATATTATGTCACGATGCGTATCAAGTACCTGGTTATTACACAACTAATCTCAAGATTCAAAAATATACCTCACTTCAGCCAGATACCTGAACTCTCATAACATTAATCGTTACGACTGAGTACTCTAAAGGTAACAGTGATCCCTTAAGAAAAAACTTATTTATCAATCACTTGAAAAATCAAACTAAGTTCATCAGAATATGTGTGAGGTATCAAAAATTAAACTAGAAATCATCTAGAGTAAAAGGGCATCACTCCATCAAAAACTCTAACTGTTTCCTGGTCTTAATTCACTTTAGCAAAACTAAAAGAACAAAACATGTTTATCACTTTGCCTTATGCACACACAATCAATCCTATTCACTGGTGATCAATAAATGAAACGCTGTTTTTCTAAAAATGTTAAATACAAAAATTTATTTTCAGATTCAAAGTTTATAACTAGAATTCACAATTAATTAGAATTCACAATCTGAAAAATTTACTGTTACTTGTAAATAATACAACACTCAATGAATTCTTGAATTAAATGATGAAACAAAACTAATTCACAAAAACTTTATCAAGAATTTAAATTAATCAAGCAAAATTTAAACTATCATGAATTACTCAAGATTTAAAAAGAAAATCTCAATAAATGAAATCAAATATGCAATGTTAAATTAAGTATGCAATGTTAAATTAAGTATGCAATGTTAAATTACCAAGAAATATTTACAATGCTATGTAAATAAATGTTACATCACAAACATAAAAAATGTGAAAATATAAAGAAATTGTAAATAGAAAAACACACAAAAATACACGTAAGATTTATCAATAATGATTTCACTTGTTCAAAATTTCCTAACTTATCATACCACAACTTCCTAACTTATCATACCATGGTATCAATAAGTAAAATTTCACGTTACCTTACACAACTTGTGAAAACCTCTGTAAATCACTTGCTGCAGCTGCGTTACACAATACACACTTTTTTACCAGGCGCCGTTACGAACTAAATAACTTTGCTAAATTCAGATCTCAAAAGTTAATGTTAAAAGTGACCACAAAAAATTACGTTAAAAGTAATCTCTTCCTAATTAGGAATGAGAGAGAGAGAGAGAGATGGAACCAAATCGACTGGTCTCAGGAATCTGAATGAAACAAATTTTAGGATTCCAGTAATACGTGAAACAATTACATGATGTCATTAAAGCATTTTGGGTACGAGATACAAAAGTTCTAGAAGCAGGGAGGTGACGTCACTAAAGCGTTTTGGGTGCGAGATACTAAAGAAGCTTCTAGAAGGAAGTTACGTCATCCCAGCAAAACGTTTTGAATGCAATCTTACAAAACATGACGTAATTGATCAGGACACGTATTCTTTCTCTCAAAGTGGCGTACGTGACTCAAACAACGCATGTAACAACATGAAATCACTCGTCTTGAGCCCGTATGGGACGAATCGGCGTTTGTTTTCGCAAGCTGTCATCACTAACCCCAAAACAAAGCGCTCGCTCTTATCTGAACTGATGACAACTGAAATGAAACAAGCCCTTCCTGGACACACACGTGTTCACATACTACGCTTTTACCAAGAAAGATATTCGTTCTAAATTACGTTACTATTAAAATTGTATTAACAATTCTAAATTACGCTATCAAGTTACTTAATCAAGTTCTTTTGAGATCTGATGCCAAACTAAATATGACACTTCAACAACCATTATCATTAAACATAACACATGAAAAAAGTAAATATGTCAAAATTATAGGAGGATATACGTATTACAAGGCAACCTCATGAAATTATATATATATATATATATATATATATATATATATATATATATATATATATATATATATATATATATATGTGTGTGTGTGTGTGTGTGTGTGTGTGTGTGTGTGTGTGTGAAATGCTGCACTCCTTGCGTACGTTTCTTTATTTTTTATTAACCCTTTACTGTATGACCTGTTAGCGTTGCTTTGTATTAGTATTCCAATTATCACTGGGTCCTTTTTTATTATATGTCGCGATTCCAGATTGTGAGAGTTTGAAAAACGGGCCAAGTAATTCATGCATGGAATTGCAATTTTCTTGCATCGCAGTCATTGCGGCAGCCTCCGCCACGTCAAAGCCATGAAGCATAATTAAACGCGCGATCTCACATGTATACGAATATAAGCTGGAGCCATATTATTGCATTCCTCACACACACAGACACACACACACACACACACACAAAACCTCCATACGCAACAAACAAGCAGACAATTTCCAATTAACAAGGAAGTAGTTTTTTGTAAAGGCTGAGCATAAAAACATTGAAAGGGTGATGGATTTTAATGCTCGAGGGAAGAGGTCGGAAATGTAACTGGAACAGTAACCAGCTGACAGAGAGAGAGAGAGAGAGAGAGAGAGAGAGAGAGAGAGAGAGAGAGAGAGAGAGAGAGAGAGAGAGAGGCGATTAATTACAATGATTGTTCAGACTGAGAAGATTCTTGGAAATAAGTCTTTCAGGGGTTTTGCCACAGAAAATGTTTTATAAAAATATTTTCTGTCATTGTTTTCTTCGAGTTCTTTCCTTGTTGAAGACTACCACTCTCTCTCGCGTGGTGTTTTCTCGCTGACACCATAATTCCTGCTTTAGGCATATTTATATGTTGTTCATTACGTTGAGGAGATTTTATCTGTTAGACTAGATGATCTGCTGTTTATAGAGGTGGTAGGATTTTTACATTTTAATCAGTGAGGGCAGTCATTCATATCAGGGAGCAAGATTTACCCTTCCACGATCTTGGAAAATCCTGTTTCCTCATAGCAACAGCTGTGCGACGCTATGGTGAGCACAAACACATGCACTATTCAAGGTGAAATGCCACTGTCAGGTATTGTTGCAAGTTATGTTGGTGTGAGAATATAGAAAATATTTCATTCGAAATCTGGAAGCACCCAACCGTCTCAGTTGCCATTTTACTGCTTATAGGATAATGTCTACGTCGTCACTGAGAACCGTAACAGCAACGCATTCATGTTCACGTTACATTGTGGAGAAATAGCTCATGGATCAGCCAGCGTTCTCATCTGGAAAAGGGCGCTTTGGGAGAATACTTCTTCATTGATGATGCTTTTTCATAGGATGAAAGTATGTGGAGTGTATATATAAATATACTCCTTAGTCAACTGTGGTTTGGAATCGGTAGAAGTTCGCGTGTGATTAGACAATCCATGTTGGACTGAATCAAGGTGAATTTTAGTATGTAAAGGGGATTTACCCTATTAGAGGGTGATTATTGAATCCACCAATGTATTATTAGGTGGTTTAAATGTATGGATGTTAATATGAAACTTTTATGATGTGGGCAGCGCAGGTTTTATATGATCTGAAGTAGTTTTTAAATTAGTATGTAAACTGTGCAGATCCAGCTTACCTTACCTTTGTTTATGATGAAGTAATGCCAACTTTATATGTTTGTTTTATTGACTCTTGAATTTGCAGTGCTGCTCTTCGATCCACCGGGCTTCCGGGCTTTCAATAGCACCTTAGGTGTAGTAAGATTTCCTTCTAGATAATTCTTGTAGTGTTTGGCAAGCATACGAAGTGTGAATGTTTACGATTCAGCCAAACGGTGTGAGGTTTTTAGTTGCTAGCGTTATTATTTCTACAGTCATTATTATCAGAGGATCTGATATCCATGATAGTGTAATTCTGTCGTAATTTATAGGCATTTCATTTTATTTTTATTTCCTTTAGGCTCCAGTTGTTTGTTGATTCCTCTGTAAATGTTCATAAAAGGATCCTCTATTCGTGGCGTAGTGGAGATTGAGCTGACCAAACATTCCTCGCAGTTATTATTACGATAACAGCAGGCTGTATGAATCTCTCTCTCTCTCTCTCTCTCTCTCTCTCTCTCTCTCTCTCTCTCCGTTTTATCCGATCTGGCGCTTATGTTTATATCGTCTTCAATTATTTGTTACCTTGAAATGAGGGTTTATGTTTTGCAACCATAAATCCCTTCGTTTCATCCTCTCCTGGAATTGGAAACACTATTCCAATGGAAATGATCACTTGCGAGAGTGGTGAAAGGACGTCATCCTCTGCTCGAGTCAGACTTTCGTATAATCCGCATCCACCTCTTGACTTTCCCCTCCATCAATTATGACAAATAGAAAGAATCTCTTCTCCATAATGACTAGGTAGAGAGAGAGAGAGAGAGAGAGAGAGAGAGAGAGAGAGAGAGAGAGAGAGAGAGAGCACAGTCAGTGTCATTATTCTCGCTTTTTACTGAAACGTGCATCGCTTTTACGTTCCTATTTAGTAAGCCGGAACGATTACGCGACTTAAGAAAAAGTAGTATAGCAATAAATTTACAGGAGTATGCTTGCTTCTCTCTCTCTCTCTCTCTCTCTCTCTCTCTCTCTCTCTCTCTCTCTCTCTAGAGAGGGAGAGACTATGGAATGCAGAAGAATCCTCTCTGTGCCTTAACATAGAGTAGGTAAAAGCGAAAGTTCTTTAGCAATGCATGTGTTCCTTTTTGCTTCACTTAAATCCCTCTCAGATTTTCTGAATAAACTGTTATGGAAATTGTCCAAACCTGTAGGCCTCTTGGAAATGGGAATAATAGGCCTACTCTAAATAATGAGTGGCGTACCGATTTCCGCTGGAGATGGTGGTCCGACGAATTACTGTTACGACTTTTTGTTGAAATAGAAACTTCCGCAGAAATAGTAAATAGTGAACTATGTTGAAAAGTGATGCAATGTTTTTTTGAGCGCAGGTGGTGGATAGTCAAGTATTTGCTTGCATCGAAGTGTATTGCATATGCCCTGTTCAAATCAGGGAATAGTTTATTTCATGTTTCTTTTTGTGTTTGTACTCATTGCATTGGTCACGATTATGAAGAGTATACAGTATATATATATATATATATATATATATATATATATATATATATATATATATATATATATATATATATATATATATATATATATATATATATATATATATATATATATATATATATATATATATATATATATATATATATATATATATATGTGTAGTAAATAGTATATATATATATATATATATATATATATATATATATATATATATATATATATATATATATATATATATATATATATATATATATATATATATATATGTATATATATGTATAACTGAATCACGAAAAATATGGAATGTGATGAATATATAAATAAAGGCAATGCTACGAACGAAAGAGAAACAATGGAGTACTGCAAGGCCTTTCGACTTATAGTCCTTGCTAAGTAAAGGACTATAATAAGTCGAAAGGCCTTACAGTACTCCATTGTTTCTCTTTCTTTCGTGGCATTGCCTTTATATATATATATATATATATATATATATATATATATATATATATATATATATATATATATATATATATATATATATGTGTGTGTGTGTGTGTGTGTGTGTGTGTGTGTAACTGGTCAAGAAGGTGACCTTTGAAAAGAATGTATCAGCTGTTCGAGAGATCATATGACTATACACAGCATATAAGAAAATGATGGGTCTTTCGCTTGCAGCAAAAGTCAGTGTGCTCAGAGACCCTTGGTGACAAGACAAGTGGAGGGGAAATGCGTTTTCAGCAAAAGAACCTTCGAGAAAGTTTATCCGGTTATTAATTCGGATTTGAAGAGAACATTAAGATGAAATGTGTGAGTACGTGTACCTCGTGACGCCCTGTTTTGCAGGAGACGTGCCTTACCGTACCTTGAACTCGAACGATGTCACGAGAGTTTGTTTATATGTGCGTTGACAAACCCATATAATGTGAGTTCTTCATAGAATGAGTGGACAGTGAGATCCGTATTTCAGTGACATGATTGTGTGCTCGGTGTAACAGAGAAAACACCCAGATCGAATCTGTGTTTCCAGAGGACTATGGTGAAGTGAGTACCTCTCATAAACATTTTAAATTTTTCTTTCAGACTATGGGCAAAGACGTTATCCCTGTTGCAGTGAAATCTTGTGTTTCTGCATTTTTTTACATTTTCTGGTTTTTAATATAACGTTTGTTTTTTCATAGGTATTCCTTCCTCCTTCCTTCCTCCCTCCTTCACGTTCCTCTTCAAGGAAGGGAGTGGGGTGACATTTAATGATGAAATGACCTGAATGTATTAATTGACCTTTTTATGAATTGAATGACAGGTGAATCATTTCTGTATTTCCTTAAACAATTGGGTGTCTATGATTTGGACCTTATTTTTTTTAGAAGAACTTCATAGTTATATTGAATCATTCGATTTCATTCTTCATAATTTTTTTGAAGTTATTTTCGTTATTTTTGTTTTTGTCAATAAAGGTTTAGTTTTGTACCTAGTATCTCATTCCAGTAGACCTTAGAATTTAGCTAGGGCAAGGAATAACTTATGATGTCGGCTCACGCTATCATACAATACCTCGGGAAAAGCGAGATACCAACCTCTGCTCTTAAAACGGGGACTTAAAGTATAGGCCTCGGAATCGGCCTATTACACACACACACACACACACACACACACACACACACACACACACACACACACACACACACACATATATATATATATATATATATATATATATATATATATATATATACACACACACACACACACACACACACATATATATATATATATATATATATATATATATATATATATATATATATATATATATATATATATATATATATATATATGTGTGTGTGTGTGTGTGTGTGTGTGTGTGTGTGTCTGTGTTGGTATTGCGATTATGAATAATCCTTTGCTCCAGTGTACCTATGACGTATTAACAATATCATTATTGGCATAAAAGGGCTAGACTGATATCCCTCGGTTATATGCCGTGCATTTGGTGTGACCTCAGTATGCAGGTTGGTGCTTGGGATTGCCCGCCAGATTTAGGTGAGTAGCACAGTGTACTGTTCATAAAGGGGAAGGTCAACACATTGCCCTTGAACGCTCTGTGTACGTACGAGTCTCTGATAGAGTGAAGTCATGGAAGTTTTCCGCACGCGATAAAAGTACGATTATGATTGTGAAAACAATTTCGTTTTGGCGAACCACCCCTTTTACAGTAGGAAATGTAGTATCTTGACAAAAACAGGTAAAGCGATATTCAAGGGTTTTTGTAAGTGATTGAAATCGGCGCAAAAACTCATTTCTTTTGAAGGCAGTAGCATTTTCGGTGGGAGTGAACGCGCCCTCCGTTGCTGTCTGTCCTGCATAGGGAAGCAAAGCTGCTTCGTTGTCAGAGGAAAGAAAGTCGAAGGGAATATCGAGTGGGAGTCATTCAAGAAGAGGTGAAAATCTTATAAAACAGTTCTGAGTGCAGTCCAGCGGGACAGTCATTATAATGTGGATATTATTATTATTATTATTATTATTATTATTATTATTATTATTATTATTATTATTGTCGTTGTTGTTGTTTTCTCTGCTGCTGCTGTTGCTTAGTCAAGGAACCCACACCAGTAACCTTTAGCCAGATAGATAACGAATATATCCTTTCATAAAAATGAGAGTTGCTCTTCTTTTGGAGTTTAACACAAATGTGGAATGTCGTACGATTATGATTTTCTCTCCAGTTTATTAATGATTGCAAATTTTTTACCAGGTAATAAGATTATATAAGAAATCCATTTTTTACGCATCAGTTTTCTTGTCAAATGTCCTTAAACACTAAGTGCATTATTAGTGACGAACATCTGAAAGGCAGTGCAAGTGTTATAGGAGATTTACCGGCTCTAACCATTTCACAGAATCGTGGAGAGAGAGAGAGAGAGAGAGAGAGAGAGAGAGAGAGAGAGAGAGAGAGAGAGAGAGAGTTAATCTCAAAGCTGAACTTATCGCTCCATTCCATTTAGGAGTAACTAATTCTGAATTACCTTTTGAAATCCACCTCAGTAAACGATGCAGTATATCTCCCCCCCCCCTTTCAGAGATTAGAAGCTGAATAGGGTTCAGAATTACCAAAGCTCTTAACTTGCATCGGAGAGATCTGGTACAAAGTAATGCATTTAGCTGATTTTACATTTTGATCCTCTGGCGTCACGTCAGATGATGTTAAGTACATTGGTAAATTATCCTTATGGTTTTTGTTTTTATGAAGCTTTTCTGTTGTATACTTTGCAGATGATTTTTGGTTAAATTCTTATATTACCAGTCATAGATTCATGAATATATATTTTTGTTTTTGATTTTTTGATAATAAAATACAGTATTTATCATTTAATTAACCGTCGACTTTATGTTGAGGGAAAATCTGATCTAGTTGCTACGGAGGGGTTTGTACCCCATTCGAACAGAAATTAATAAAACTTTTTTTATTTTTATTTTTAGCCTTTGACTGTAGTTGTTAGGTACGTTGGGAAATTATTCCCCTGTGTTTCCTTATTGTTATTTAATTTTTCTTTCCTTTGGATTGATTTTTAGGTTCATTCTTGTATTACAGTCATAGATTTATGAATACAGTATGTTTATGTGCTTCTGTTTGTATAGTAATACAATTCAGTATTTATAATTTAACTAAGCGTGGGCTCTGTGTTGACGGAAAATATGAGCAAGTAGGCTAGTTCCCACAGAGGGGTCTATGTCCCTTTCGAACAAGTCATAATAGACTTTAGTGGCTACCGTTATTGTGGCATTCGTTATCAGCCATTGATAATTGACAGTGCAGTAAAGTTAATTAGGCTTTAGGATATTTTAGAGGAAAATGATAGGCACCTCACTCATAAAAGACATCCCCAATTTAACTGAGCGGTTGAGCTGAATTTGCACAGTGATTTCAACAGAATAACTCAACGGAGGCAGCGTTCCATCTAAAGCATGAAAGTCGGTCGAATACCTCATTGTTCTGTGATTCGATTTTTTCTTACCAGCATAAGTTTACGATTTGGGATGAGTTAAAACAGAAATGTCAAATACTTGAAAAGTCAATCTGACATCAGAAGTGAGTGAAGTAAGTTCATCTTGAGGAACAGAACAGGGGGTCTGAATCGTATCCATGATCACGGCGTTTGACCTTGAGAGAGTTGAGTAGTACAGTAATGGTGGCATTTTGATGAGACTCTTGTTATATAAGCCCGAATCATTAAAATGATCATTTTAATGGTAGCAGCATTTCTGTTTAAGGTAGCCATTGTATGCTCCAATAGGTACTGTACATACGGATGAACTTGACGCCGTTGTTTGATTTTATTGATGCACTCTGAACATGAAAGGATTTTAAGTAATTGGTTTCATGTTTTGGTAATTTATTATGAACGTAGGTGCGCTTAAATGTCTTGCGTTTAAAGTTGACTAAATGAATGTACGCTCTAAATGTGTCTTTATATATATATATATATATATATATATATATATATATATATATATATATATATATATATATATATATATATATATATATATATATATATATATATATATATATATATATATATATATATATATATTTTTTAATCGTGAAATTGGGTAACTTCTGTTTTAATTGTTTTAACTCACTGCTTACTGTGATGTTTATTTACTTGAACAAATGCAGTTCTTACGACAAGTCAGTCATTTGAGGCTTGAGCAACTCTCTCTAAGGTAAACCTACATTTTCAGCCGTTCTCTTACCCTTCTTGATTTAGCTGAATAAATTTAGCAATTATTCCCACTTACCAGATAATTAGTGTGATTAAGAATCGGTAAGCGGAGCCTATTATGAAACATTTTCTCAAAAGTGAGACAAATGTAGAAATATTTTTTAGACTTCGTCATTTTTTTTTTTTTTACTTTAACGAGATTGTAATTATCAATATTTACAAAGTTTGTAGCTTTACACTCTTATATATAGCTAAAGTAAACAGTAGTGCATATATAGCTAAAGTAAACAGTAGTGCATATATAGCTAAAGTAAACAGTAGTGCATATATAGCTAAAGTAAACAGTAATATAGCTAAAGTAAACAGTAGTGCATATATAGCTAAAGTAAACAGTAGTGCATATATAGCTAAAGTAAACAGTAGTGCATATATAGCTAAAGTAAACAGTAGTGCATATATAGCTAAAGTAAACAGTAGTGCATATATAGCTAAAGTAAACGGTAGTGCAAAGCGACTTTTTCACGGTTTTTGTTTGCTCTTTGTCATTTATCTTAACAATTGTTTTGTTTAGTAAGTGATATTAGATACATTTGCAGTGGGGTTTGCATAAAAATACATTTCTCTCTCTCTCTCTCTCTCTCTCTCTCTCTCTCTCTCTCTCTCTCTCTCTCTCTCTCTCTCTCTCTCTCTCGGAAGCTTTTCCTTCTTATTAGGAGTACAGTATGCTTCAACGAAATAAGTTCTCTTTGGGAGGATGTTCATTACTGTTTTATCATTTTAGTCTTATTTGCAGCCCAAAGTTGGCTGATATTTCAAGGTATTTTTAAGTTTCCCTTTTTTATTTGGCATAGGCTGAAGACGCATACCAAAAGAATTTTATTTATGTGAAGTGAAGGTATATCCGCAAACATTTTTAATTACCCTGAACATAAGCATGCTGCATTGATCACATACATTTCACTGTGTGTCTGTCGGCCGCAGTGCTTTCACGTTCTGGCTGTCTGTCTTCAGTGGCGTCCTTTGTTCTCCCCCCAGCGTTTACTTACAGCTTTTCCGCTCTTTTTATTTCCACTAGTTCACGATTTTCCCCGGAATATCCGAAGCCTCTTCCTCTCCGAGAGAAATGTGTTTCTTCGACATTTTTATGTTTTGGCTCACTTTTGGTTCATAGTAGTCTCTTCGTTTGGTCGCCATTTTTTTCTTTTTCTGTATAGAAATCTGGTTATTTCAAAATCTTAAATTTTGCAAATTCTATCATCCTGATCGTCTGGTCTTTGTGTGTTCTTCCATTGTATTTAATTGTTGCAAAAGGGTGTTGTTTCATATAAACCGTTCCAGTTCCCATGACCCCTTAGATTTAGTACAAATAGAAAAGTATTATATTTGTTCTTTTATGTTCAGACTCTTTTCATTTTAATTTTTTTCGCGTTTCTATTTAATAGTTTGTTTTTCTTTTTCATATAAAGCTGTGAGTTTACCATGATGTAAATTGGATTTATGCCAGTTTCATAATTCCAGTGTATTTATCTTTCGCATTTTGTTTTCAAAATGCTGTTCCCATTATCTTACTGCATGTAAATAATATATATATATATATATAATATATATATAAATATATATATATATATATATATATATATATATATATATATATATATATATATATATATATATATATATATATATATATATATATATATATATATATATATATATATATATATATATATATATATATATATATATATATATATATATATATATATATATATATATATATATATATATATATATATATATATATATATA
Source organism: Macrobrachium rosenbergii (assembly GCF_040412425.1). Classification (NCBI taxonomy): domain Eukaryota; kingdom Metazoa; phylum Arthropoda; class Malacostraca; order Decapoda; family Palaemonidae; genus Macrobrachium; species Macrobrachium rosenbergii. The sequence continues at coordinate 1,299,936 of NC_089789.1, read as the reverse complement.
TATAATATACATATATATACGTTGTTTCATTGTTTCTTTGTTTCCTGGTTACCTTCAGCCAGTCAGATAAGCGGCATGACATAGCCCCCAGAAAGAAGTATGACCAGCATCGTGTCCGATCCCCTACAGTGCATGTACTGAATCATTTACCCTTACTGCCCACACGCTTGCTTCTTGGGCATCTAGTGCCCCCTTTGCGGTGTTAATAATTCTAGGTTACGCAATACGGTGGAATAAATTAATAGGAATTATATTGAAGTCACAAAATTATGTGATATTAGATTACTTATATATTAAGGTCAGCAAAAAGGGGTGAACAATATTTGATCAAACACTTTGAATATGTGCCTGAGAAGTAATTATGGAAAGGTTTAATGTCAGTATTTCATCAGAAATATATATAGCATGAATTCTTTCCTTTCCGTCAGTCCAGCAGCTGGATGAAAATCGTTCAGTGATATTTCAGGTTCCTCTAAAAATAACTGCAGATAAAATTCATCGTACTGTAAATCTCAATAGAAATATACTGAGTACATTGAGCTGTATTTATTGGTAATCCAACTTTGTCTGTCAACAAGTCCATAGTATTTGAACTTTTTCTGTTCAAATGGGATGGTAAGCTTCATTTATTCTTCAGTGTATCGTAGAAATAATATGCTAATCATTCGACATAAAATCCACGAAGGTGCAACAAGAAATATCTAGTATTTGGTTTCCATTTTATATATGTTCCTCCTCTACCTCCCTCCCTCCTGGTGCTACGCAGTGTTTCTTTTTCACAAGAATCGTTGTTTATTTTAAAGAGCATCTTCTTCTTCCTTTGTTCTTCCTGACTTTAGGATCCTTGAGGAGTCTCGTCACGTTTTCCTCATTTTGCTTCACATTTCGTCAGACTTGCTCGGCTCATTTTGCTTTCCCTCGACCCTGTTCTTCTAAAGTGAGATGTTTTTGGAGAGATCTGCTATTAATTATTTCCGGGTGACTGTTGGATGATTTTTTAATTAGCTGGTTTCCAGTATTTATCGAATGGATGATTCTAATTGTTATCTCTTTTTACTGACATATTTTCCCTTTTATTTTTGGTTTATTTTCTTTAATTTTAATAATTTTTCATCGCCCCTTCCATTGTCTCTCACGTCTATCGAGTTATTTAAGTGCAGCTTCAATAGAACAAGAAAAATGAAAATATCTGAAGGAGGATTATCTGTTTATCCTGATCCTTTCTCAAAAGGCAAGATATTTTTAGCTGGTTGTTGTAATGCTCACAGAATTTTGCATAAACCGATTCTACTGATGACCTAAAGTAATGCGAGTGTTTTTTTTTTAATGTCCTTCTTTCAAAGAATGGTCTTTAAACACTTTACAGGTATAGATATCCAAGTACAGGAACCGATCGCGTCCAGTCACTTTTAATGGCAATACAATTTATATGTCCTAGCTATGCAGTGCTTGCATGAAAATGCAGTTTGCCTGGGCTAACATCAGCAAGCCATACTTAAAGTTATAATAATTTGTCCTAATTCATTGCACTGTTCACATCAAATTTTCTGATAATGTATCTTTCTCCTTTGTACATTTATTGGTTGGTTTATAGACATTGTTCACACGTTGTCGCTTATGTGAGTATTTGATGTATATGTGAGTATTTGATGTAACCTGGGGAGATTGATAGATTTGGAAGGGATAGATTTGGAATAGTTCGATGTACACGCTTTTTACACTGAATTCATTATAAGAGCAACAATGGGAATTACGGTTACTGACGTAATGTGATGTATATGTGAGTATTTGATGTAACCTGGGGAGATTGATAGATTTGGTAGGGATAGATTTGGAATAGTTCAATGTACACGCTTTTTACACTGAATTCATTATAAGAGCAACAATGGGAATTACGGTTACTGACGAACCTCTCTCTGCCATCGTGTGTGAATTAACCTGGTCATAGTTGAGTTGAAATGATTTGAATATAGAATTTTGGCCAAAGGCCAAGCACTGGGGCCTATGAGGTCATTCAGCGCTGAAACGGAAATTAACAGTAAAAGCTTTGAAAGATGTAACACGAGGAAAACCTCGCAGTTGCACTCTGAATCAATTATTAGGAGAGGGTCAAAAGTAGGATGGGAGAAAGATTGTGAAAGGAGGTACAGTAAAAGGAATGAAAGGGATTGCAGCTAGGGGCCGAAGGCACGCTGCAAAGAACCTCAAGTAATGCCTACAGTGCACCTCCTAGGGGGCTTAGGCATAGTGTTATATTTGAAACAGCTCTGTGTACACACTTCTTCCACCGAATTAGTATGAGAGTAACAATGGGAATTGTGATTACGGATAAACCTCTTTTTTGAAACTGTCTGTGGAATCAGGCGTTTTCTAGTAAATTTTGCACATGAAGGCTGCGTTAGCTGACAGTTTCGAATAATGGTCACGAGCTGTACCCTCCTATAGTTACTTTTCCTAAGAAAAGGGCTGCTTCATAATTTCATATCTTAAATTAATACTTTCGTACGTTAAAAGTAACTTCTAAAACCCTCGTGCTATACTGATGTCATATTCAAGGGCTATTCACGCTTCCTGAGAGAACAGTACTCATCGCCTGCTGTAAACTTCTCCATGATTCTTAGCTTCCGTTCACCAAACACATCTAGTCTTCTCCTTACTTCGAAATTTATTTATTTGTTTTGTTTATCCTCAAAGCGTTTGTGAAGACACCTACAGTAGCATGCTGCTTCCATTGTTAGAGGCCTTCTCTTTGCAGATCAGATTATATTCCAAACAGTTTTCCGTTATGCCCAGTAAGCTGTGGAATGCCTTCTCTAGCTCCCATGGTCTGATTTTAGGACCTAATAGTGAACGTTATCATGTGTCTGTTGAATTTTCCATACTGGTTCTCACATTTCATTTCCTATATGATTTGGAATAGCCCACCAGGAACAGCCAAACAAGCGCTTTATATAGTCAACATTTTTATTCCACTGGGGCCTTTGGCCTTTAAAACACTAAGCCATTTTCTACCTAAAACAGAGGCAAAACATCAAGACTTATCTGCCAAAACTTATATGTGTGTGAGTGTGTGTACTGTTAATATATTATATATATATATATATTATTTTATATATATATATATAATATATATATATATAATATATATATATATATATATATATATATATATATTCCTCTAATTCTATATATTCAGAAAGTACAAACGTCCTTTAATATCAATTCACTCTACCTCGGAAATAATATATTTTCATATATATTACCGAAGGGATATTTTTTTTTTTTTGATATAAGTCCACCGTCCCGTGGGGTAGGGACGGTGGACTTATTACCAACTAAAAAAATTCCCTCGGTAACTTTAATATCCAATTCAATAAAATATATTATTTTCATATATGTTACCGAAGGGAATTTTTTTTTTTTTGATTGATAAAAGGACCGTTTGTAGCTTTCTGATTGTATATCAGAATCACAGTGATGTGATAAATAGTCATTATATATATATATATATATATATATATATATATATATATATATATATATATATATATATATATATATATATATATATATATATATATATATATACACACATACATATATATATATATATATATATATATATATATATATATATATATATATATATATATATATATATATATATATATATATATATTTGCTACATTTAATAACTGTTCAAGTTTTTCAGATATATTTACATTGTTCATCTCATTTAATCAGCAGAGAGAGAGAGAGAGAGAGAGAGAGAGAGAGAGAGAGAGAGAGAGTGTGGAAACTTAGGTATAATTAACTAAAAGTGAGCGTCACCTGACGCACCTCCGTCACCTCTCTCTCTCTCTCTCTCTCTCTCTCTCTCTCTCTCTCTCTCTCTCTCTCTCATTTTCTTCTGTTATGTTGTTGGACATGTTCCATTCGTCCCTACGTTTTCATTCTTTTATTCTGAATGAAATAGAATTTCGAATTTTCCGCTCTCTCTCTCTCTCTCTCTCTCTCTCTCTCTCTCTCTCTCTCTCGTCAGCATAGTGGTAGTGGTCTCAGCTCACTAGGCAGCGAATCCAAGTTGGATCCCCGAATTGGGCAAGGAAAGGATCGGTTTTAGTGTTTATTAAAAAAAAAACAGTAAGGCTCTGTGAACTTTAATGATGATTTAGATTTCTTAGTTTCTTAATTTTTGCTGTGTTTAAACACAGAGAGAGAGAGAGAGAGAGAGAGAGAGAGAGAGAGAGAGAGAGAGAGAGAGAGAGAGAGAAATGGCACATATGATTGCTCATTACTCCATCAAAATTTTTACTGTCATATATTTATGAAAAAATTAAAAAAAAAAGTTCATACCTCCGTTATTTTCAAATCCTTATGACCTCAAACTTTTATCCATCAGAGACGGTTAACTGTAAAAATCCCAACGAAATCTTACGTTTTTATTTACTTAAGTGATTACTGAATTTATTTACCGAGCTCTTCCGAGCGCTTCTTTACTAGTATGTGGGGTCTCAGTTTCTGAAACCTGGAACGTATGAAACGACGGCCCCTTTTTCCCAAACGTAACATGTCATGTCATCACTTTATCCTAATCGTGAAACATGAATACCTTTCTGCCTACTTCTGCAAACAATCAGTCAAACAAAAAGCCAATTTAAAATTTTTAAAAGGAACTAAAAAAACTAACTACCTCGGAGGAGGCCAAGCGGAATGGCCTCGGCGAGGTAAGCCGCGAGGTGAAACCTTTCGTCAGGTACTTCTCAAACGGAGCTCTCTGGTATACTAAGCATACTTCACCTAAGATCAGCATTTTTTTTTTCTTTTCTTGGTCATCGCTTCCTGCCTTTCGAGAAACCCTCTTCGGTAACTCCTACCGTTATTCGCTGGCGCAAATATGCTAGAGACTGAAAGTAAAACAAAATTATATTTTAAACTTTCATTATTCATATTCTCCTGCTTTTAACCTTTCTCATTTTTAAACCGGTAAATTGATATTAATTTCTTAATTTGCAATATGAGATCTTTTTAATAAAGAAGCGACACACACATCACTGTCTGTATGGCCAACTGCAGCAGATTGTATTTAAAAACAAGCCGACAGACAAGTCGATAGATATTGAAGAAGCAGGAGGAAGAAGGACAGTAAAGAAACAAAGTCAGTTTGGTGGGAAATGAACAAAAAAAAAAAAAAGAGAGGTGTAATTAATAGCCCCGGCCTAGACCAATGAAATGAAATTCGATTCCCAGTTGGCCAGCAAGACACTAAACGATACTCGGTATGCAAGAACGCAGTCTCTCTCTCTCTCTCTCTCTCTCTCTCTCTCTCTCTCTCTCTCTCTCTCTCTCTCTCTCTGCCCCTCTAGCAAAATGTGGCCATTTTTCAATCCGTTTTATTTTCCAGTTCCAGGAACAATTCCGCGAAAAGGCAAGACAAAAGATTCATTACATATCAGATGGTGAATGTCACTCGCTGTCCGTCGTCTGTAGTGAATGTGATTAATCATTGCCAACCCACAAAACATTTTCTTTGATGAATAATGACTGACCCGCCCCCAAAACCCGCAGAAAAAAAAAGCCGTACCTCTGTTGTGAAGCAATGTGCCACCGGATAGAATCTTGTCTATCGGGTTAGTTTGTTTCATTTTCTCAAATAAGTTTGGCTGCCTTTACTCACTACTATTCAGGGTTTTGTGTACACCATATACAGTACACACACACACACACACACACACACACACACACACACACACACACATATATATATATATATATATATATATATATATATATATATATATATATATATATATATATATATACACTTATAGATATAATATATACTTTTTTTTCTTACCATTTTCTGGCATATATATATATATATATATATATATATATATATATATATATATATATATATATATATATATATATATATATACACTTATATATAATATATAACCCGCGACTTGTTTTAAACTTACCAAATGATGGCATTTTACGTCAACTGGAGTCAGTTCCCCCCCAATTCATTTATCACTTATATAAATTCCTTATTAATAGTTTGTATATATATATATATATATATATAAAATATATATATATATATATATATATATATATATATATATATATATATATATATATATATATATATATATATATATATATATATATATATACATATAGATATAATATATACTTGTTTTCTTACCAACATTTTCTGGCAGTCCTCCTCTTATTAATAGTTAGAAATCATTCTCATAACTGAAGGGGCGTAGTTCGTGTCATCAATTAAAATACAGACTTTGATCGGATTATCTGAGAGTGACGGCATCAGATTCAGGCCCTAATCCTGCACTGGCTAATGTTAAAGGAAAAGACGCTCTAGTGTCACGCTAAACATGAAACGGATTTGGAGCCTCTTAACTCTTGCTGCTTCAAGATAAGGCTTAGGTAAATAAATACCCCTGCATTGGAAAACAGCTTCACTTCGATGACATCGATTGAGAGAGGCTTCAAACACATGACTGGTAGAACGCGAAGAATAGAATCCTCTTGACAGATTTAAAGGTGGGAGGCAAATAAACAGAGAGCCAGCCAGGTAGACGGAAAGATCTTTGCTAAAAATGAAATTGGGAAGAGACAGAGGTCCCTTCTATGTGTTCAGAATAAGAAGTTACTTCAGTTTCCAACTGTGTTTACCTGACTTGGTCATCAGTGTTGACTTAGTCCAAAAGCGAGAAGGTAACAGCTTTCAGCTTCGTTAAATATAATTCATACAGCTAGGAAATTCAAGTATTTAGGCATCTTTTTAATGAAAGATAGGTAGGTAATGAACACTCAGTTGACTTTCATATATAAATGTATTTAAGATGAGATACAGTACTGTAGATACAAGCCTCTTGGTTATCATGACACCAATCACACAAGCATAGAAAATCTTATGTAACTGGATAAGTTATCAGTCCTGGAAATAAGAAGAAATTAACCCGCATCGTTTTATCAGTAATATATGGGATCAGTCAAACAAATTAAGGAGTGCGTACAGGAAAACATACACATGGCGGCAAAATAAAACACTTATTACTCCACATCCTGCTTAAACACCAACCCCGTCGTAATCACCAAGCGTACGTGATGCTCTCAAGACTTCATGTTGCACTGTATCTCATCTCCTTTGAAGACCAGATCACAATAACAGTGCATTATGATGCTGAGTCATGTATCACAACATCCTTCGCTCACCCCCCCCCCACCCCCGCTTCCTTCCCCATCCATTCCAGCCATTCCATATCATTTTGTGGGTAGAGTAGAACACAAGTCCAGAATAATTATGTAATGGAGTCGTGGCTTATATTCTGAGCTGTAGCACAAGATATACCTGCCAGCAGTAGAAGTCGCCTGATTGATTACTTTATTTGAAATTCTTTTGTCTCAGCTTTGCCTCTCTCTCTCTCTCTCTCTCTCTCTCTCTCTCTCTCTCTCTCTCTCTCTCTCTCTCTCTCTCTCTCTCTCTATATATATATATATATATATATATATATATATATATATATATATATATATATATATATATATATATATATATATATATATATATTTTTTTAAGATGTGAGGGGACAGATATCAAAAGTGGGGATGGAGAGGAGGCAAAGTTAACACAATGGTTTTCTTTTACAGAAAACTAAAACGACAATACCACAAACAATATGAACGTTTGTGAATAGATTAGTGAGAAAACATGCGTATATCAACAGGAATAACTGAAATGAGAAGGCAAATACGTTATCCAGTCCCAATGCCATAAATAGGACCAGGGGATCATTGGATGGGCGTTTATGAAATAACTAATGTGGATGTTCGCATGAAATCAGGATTAAACAGGATCCAAAACGATTGAACGTCCTGACGCACAAACCTCGTTTCGGAAGCGCCAAAAGACACGGCCCAAAAGACTCGCCCGCCTAAGCTTCATTCATTGACCGATTGATTTTGCAATTCCACTCGTAACCTGATCCTCTCCAATTGCATATTCATGAGATGAGACATAATCGGATTTGTCAGCTCGTTTCCATTCATAAAAAGAGTGAATGATTGTCAAGGTTGGAGAGAGAGGGGGGGGGAGTCCCGTTTATATATATATATATATATATATATATATATATATATATATATATATATATATATATATATATATATATATATATATATATGTGTGTGTGTGTGTGTGTGTGTGTGTGTGTGTGTGTATTCATATATGTGTGTGTGTTTATGTATATGTAACTCTACCCAGGTGGACTTGGTAAAGGGTTGTGGATCCCTGATTGGAGAATTTGCGATCCAAATGAAGGATGAGCCTCTTCTCCGAAGACAAATGTTGGCTGCGCTCTTTGCTTCTGTAGGGTACCGGAAAAAGAAGATAATAGTATTTCTGCTGTTGTGTTTACTGTAAAACTCGCCAAATGAACTTGGAAGGACAAGCGATAATCAGCCCTTATTCTTAGACCTCTGCACTGCACCGAGGGATGAATTCCTCGGTGTTATTTGTAACACTAAAAATAATTTCAAAAATAAAAAAATCTAAAAATTGCTAAAAGAGTTCAGGGATATACATTCCTCTTGCTAAAGCCCTGATGTGTTATCACCCAAAGGAACGTCCTTATCAATAACCTGAACAATTCGTGATCTCAACCGTACTGCTTAAAGGGGACGAATCATGTGTACCTCGACCCTACAATGGCGATGAAAATTATCTTTGTCATATTCACCCATGACGGGCAGCGAAAAGAAAAGACCTTCGGCACCTGACCTTCGAAGGGGAGAACAAATCTGGAAGGAACATGTCCACATGCTGTAGTTCCTTCTTCTCTCGGGAATCGAACACAGTACAGTTTATATCTCTTGAAATGTGATTGTCTTACACTGTAGAATACGGAGAGAGAGAGAGAGAGAGAGAGAGAGAGAGAGAGAGAGAGAGAGAGAGAGAGAGAGAGAGAGAGAGAGAAATGAGTTCCAGAAGAGCAATTGCTACCTGACATTCAACTAGCCCTAAAAGATCCTGTTCTGATTCTGGTGGCAACAGCTTCTTTCCAATGAAAGCAATGAGTGCATTCTTCTTCATTTACGTTTAGGTCTCAAAGTACTCTGTGGTCAGAAACGTTTTCTTCTCTACCGTAATTTGCATGAGTAGCGTATTTTTCTAAGTTGTATAATTGAAATGTTATTCACCTTCATATTACCAACTAAGTTGTTCAATTTTATACCCGTGTAGGTGCGTTTAATTTTTTTTATGTTAATGTGCTTTTCGAATATATTATCCAGTTAAGTTACATTTCAAATTATTTTCAGATTAGGATATTTGTAGAATTATTTTCCCTATTATGCTGCATCCCAACACATCACATTCACTTAGATTAAAATCATGGAATCTGTTATGTAGCTGACAGAAACAGGTGAAAGGTATATACATCACTTGAAATCTTAAAATGGCAATAATGGCTGCCTTAGGAGTAATACCCTCTTTGTAAATAAACCAAGTGTAAGAATTTGATGGCAAAATAGGAGAAATATCATCAGTTTCTTAGACATGATTCCTGAGGGTAGCAGCTCCACATAAAACAAATAAGTGGTTGAAAGAAAAGGAAAGAAATGTATACATAGTAAATGTTAGTAAAGTACGGAAATAAGTGTGGCAAAATCCTTAGATATAGAAAGAGTAATAATGAAGCTGTAATAGCCTACATTTCACAAAGCCAGATATGTTCAAGTTTTCTCTCGTTTATTGCCCCCAACAAAGTAATATGAAATATGAAATACATTTACTTTATTAACTTTGGAGTAAAGAAAATTTCTGGTACAGAATCTGCGCTGACTTTTTTCACACTTTTTCAAGCATTATTTTAGGGGAACATATTATGGTACCATAAATAAAGGTATGTATTTTTAAGCTGATCTGCTTTTGTCATTGTATCGGGTAAATAAATTATATTATCAATATTTGTCCACGCAGAGAGAGAGAGAGAGAGAGAGAGAGAGAGAGAGAGAGAGAGAGAGAGAGAGAGAGAGAAGAGAGAAGAATTTTGTAAACGAGATTGAAATTAATTGTTTGATTTCAGGTTCTACTTCCTACTCCTGTTTGTTTCTGTTTCATTAAAAGCAATTTCAAGGTTACAGACCTTTCCGGTTCATGGTAATATTATCTCTTTGCGTTTAACTTACACGTTTTTTCATCTTTTTGCTTTGATCTTACACGTTTCGGGTGAGCCTCTCCATTCCTATGTAGTACTCTCTCTCTCTCTCTCTCTCTCTCTCTCTCTCTCTCTCTCTCTCTCTCTCTCTCTCTCTCTCTCAACACGAATACTCAGTTTACCCTTTATGCGGAGTGTTTACATAACAAGTGAGTGCGTTGATTTGTCTCTGAAAGGAAATTCCAGAATGAACCTCTGCCGGGAAGGCTGGAATCCAGGGGTGCGTTCCTTTGTGAATGGACTCGGAAGTGGATTTGTGTTTACGTTGAAGTGCCGAGTGAAATAGCAGATACGACTTCTTTATTTACGTGGTTTCTTCGGGAGTGCGTGTGTGTGTGTGTTTTTTTGGGGTTATACGCTTACGAACAAATGTATGTTTGGGGAAGATGTGTAGTGCATCATTTAACTATCAATTCTAATAGATTATTTGCTCGAAAGTACTACATTATATTTCGTCTGGTTAATATTATTTTTGTGCATAGAGGTTATAATCCTCCAGAATTTTTTACGAGGAAACTGAAAACTATATGAAACTGAGGGTGATCGAGTGTTCATTGCAATGCGTGTGAAAATGTTAAAAAAATAATGCTTTTACTACCAGGTAACTAGTTAGATTAATGTGCTGTTTTTAAATTTGGTTTTCCTTTGTTACAGGGTAAGTAGGAAGCTTTCTACCAGTGGAGGGTTGAGGTAAGATAAAGTATCTCACTAAAAGTTTGTGGAGTGTGGATATATTTATTTCCTTCGCTTCCGTGTTACTGACTGTTAATTCCGAAAGACCGTTCTGGGTATTTATGAGAGTCAAAATGAAGATTTTTTCTTGTCTCGTGTATATATATATATATATATATATATATATATATATATATATATATATATATATATATATATATATATATATATATATGTGTGTGTGTGTGTGTGTGTGTGTGTGTGTGTGTGTGTATGTGTGTGTGTGATATATATGTGTGTATATATGCACATACACAAATTTAAGCATGTATGATATATGTAAGGACACTTGTATGTGTAGATGTACGTATATTTGTCATTCTATAAATGTAGACAAACACATTCTATATCTTCTCCAAAATTCATCATATGATTTATTTACAGATGTTAAACAAAACTCCAAACTCAATCGTTGTGTCAAAATGTACCTTCCTTTTACCAGTTTTGGACAAAAGTGCGTTCCCAGAAGAGCAATAGGCCGCGTGTAAAAAGAATTTAAAATTAAAAGTTAAAGCGATGAAAAGTTTTATTGTAGCTCAGTGTAGAAAACAGCGCAATGTAAATGGACCGAAAAGTAAAAATAAAAGAACATTTCCTTTTGATTGCAATGGAAAGTCCTTGATTTTTTAATGGCTTTTTTCTTAAAATTACGTCAGGGAAAACTTTTATTATGGCCACATTTAGAGCACATTCAAACATGAAACAAAAAGTAACTGTAATCATATTGGGTCGTATTTGCAAGAATATTGGTCGATTTCATTCTCATTTTTTTTCCAAATGTCACCAGTAAAATCCTCTGCACCTACAAAGTTGGGGCCTTGTTCATGGTATCACCCGTTCCATTTCTTAACCCGGGATCCAGTTTTTCACTGGTTTTACGCTTGTGTGTGTACTTGTGTAATTTTCTTTAGGGCAGTCTTCTTAGTGAGGGCCTTAGATATCTGCATTCTGTCAGCTTTGCAGTGTAATATATTCTTGAAAGTCAAATTTATATTAATTCTGGACCTTTGCTCTTTTGTCCATGTTTGTTCCGATCCTTCATTTTTGGGAACGTCTGATTTCCAACTGGGAGATGCATCGAGACGAGGCAACAGGCTTTACACTTCAATCGGACCTATTATGATTTTTGATACGTAGCAACACTAACAAGCTTTGACGTAGAGCAGGTGGAGATATAACCCAAATTCGTTTGTGATGCAACGTTTTAAAACTTGTTAAAGCCTCTTGGATGTTTCCAGTGTATCTCGTGTACACACTTTCCAATGTCCTTTTCTATGATAACTTCTTTAGGAGTACACAGACACAGATTTCATAGTATTAACAGCTTAATACAAATAATTAAAACAGATTATGTCGACCTAAATTCACCACTTCCTACCCACGATGATGCCAAACTTCACGGTGAGAACTTTTCCCACAACATAATATTTCAGAACTTTTGCCTAATGAGACATTTGATAGATAACGCCACTGTCTTCCATGTATTTCATCCAGTTTAAACAATGGATGATGGTTCAACCAGAAACCGAGTTCATCGAAGCAGTTTGTAAATTCTCTGCTGTTGAGTGGCTCTATTATAGTCATGAAATGAAGGAATCGAAATATTGCATAATAACAGACAGGTCTTTCCTCACGGTTTAAAAATATTCTGCACTTTGCACTTTTACCCCTCTGTGGTATATACATACTGTACATACACAAACATATACGTATATATATATATATATATATATATATATATATATATATATATATATATATATATATATATATATATATATATATATATATTTATATGTGTGTGTGTGTGTGTGTGTGTGTGTGTGTGTACACGTACATGCATACATACATACATTCACTCATATAAATGATATATATAAATAAATAATTCAGCCCGACGAACTATGTTCATCGCTATAAAAAAAAGGGAAACGATTACTGCCTGCATTTAAATAAACAAATATCCTGATTAAATTTCTGTTCCGGTGTATATACAGACACACACCACACACACACGTACACATACACATATATATATATATATATATATATATATATATATATATATATATATATATATATATATATATATATATATATATATATATATATATATATATATATATATATACACTATATATATGTAATATATGTATTATACACACACACACACACACACATACATATATACACACATATATATATATATATATATATATATATATATATATATATATATATATATATATATATATATATATATATATATATATATATATATATATATATATATATATATATATATATATATATATATATATATATATATGTATGTATGTATGTATGTATGTATGTATGTATGTATGTATGTATGTATGTATGTATGTATGTATGTATGTACATAAACGCACACGCACGCACATTAAATCAAGATAACTCATTTTAATTGCTTGCAGCCAATAATCATTTCCTTTTGTAATAAAGATGAACATGAGAAGTTCTTTAGGAATCAAAATTAAATGCAGTGAATGTCTGTATATATGTATGCCAGCAATAACTGGCGGCTATCTTTTAACATTTCAGGATCTCATCTGGCTCAAAGACATAGGTATTTATTGTTACTCTTGTAATTGGTGTGCATCGTTTTGTTGCAGTATTATAGTTTTGGAAAATATGATTTTCTTCGTATTGAAATCAAATGTTCGAATTCTATTGCCTCTTGAATTTATGCGGAGGGGTGGGGGTTGGGGGGGGTGAGAGCGAGCGAGCCTGGCATGTTTTCCACGCGCCAAACACACAGTAGGTGTCGGACGTTCCCCATGATTATTTTTTTAAATAATAAACTTGGTTGTGGATTTTATAACCTATCACCTGACACATCCATTCAAAAAAGAAAAATGTACAACATTTGCAAACTGCTGCATTGCGTGCTAATTGCATTCCTTTTATGGGTTGATTCTAGAAAATTAAAAATTCGTTCATTGTGATTTACTAGCAAAAGAGGTGGGTGCAGTTAACTGAAGGCCTATTAAAAAACATGCCAGTAAACAACTTGGCATGGGGCTTGTCATTGCAGAGAAAGGGCATGTACCCGAAAGGCTGCTGAATTAATGAAATTAATATTTTTTACGAAAGAGTTATCCACTTCCATATCACTACGTTGACAATGTCCACCTCTCTCTCTCTCTCTCTCTCTCTCTCTCTCTCTCTCTCTCTCTCTCTCTCTCTCTCTCTCTCTGAGTACTATTTATTATCCGCTACGTAAAGCGAGTAAGGATAGCGTAAAGGAAAGATTAACAATTAAAATATGCGCCGAAGTTTCTTCGGCGCAATCGAGTTTTCAGTACAGCCGCTACAGCATATAATCAAGGCCACCGAAAATAGATCTATCTTTCGGCAGTCTCGGTATAATGTTGTACGAGCCATGGCCCATGAAATTTTAACCACGGTCCGGTAGTGGCCTATCCTATATCGCTGCCAGAAGCACGATTGTGGCTAACTATAATCTTGAATAAAATAAAAAATACTGAGGCTAGAAGGCTGCAATTTGTTATGCTTGATTATTGGAGGTGAATAATCAACATACCAATTTGCAACCCTCTAGCCTCAGTAGTTTTCAAGATCTGAGGGCGGACAGAAAAAGTGCGGACAGAATAAAGTGCGGACGGACAAAGGCGGCACAATAGTTTTCTTTGACAGAAAACTAAAATGGGGAATAACACTGAATTGCACAGAATCAAATACAAACACTATTTGTCATTATTGAATCAGAAGCGATTAGGTAAATGATTTGGAAGTTCAATAGAAGCAATAAATAGGTATATAATCCAGGAAGCAGTCAACAAAAGCCACGGGACAGACAGTCTTCAGAAAGTAGCTGACGAAACAGCATTCCACACAACTGGGATATACACCCGAATAACGCAATTTAAAAACAAATTTACTCTAATTTCTTTATTTTGCTATTGTGGTGGATGAGATTTCTTAAATTGGTAAAGGCCATATTCATACGTATATGTATATACTCGTTTATATAACTATATAACTATAACTATATATAGATATACTGTATATATATATATATATATATATTATATATATATATATAATATATAATATATATATATATATATATATATATATATATATATATATATATATATATATATATATATATATATATATATATATATATATATATATATATATATATATATATATATATATATATATATATATATATATATATATATATATATATATATATATATATATATATATATATATATATATATATATATATATATATATATATATATATATATATAATATATATAATCAGAAAGCTACAAACGTCCTTTAATATCCAATTCGCTCTACCTCGGAAATAATATATTTTCATATATGTTACCGAAGGGGAATTTTTTAGTTGATAATAAGTCCACCGTCCCGTGGGGTCGAACCAGCGACGGACGAGGACTCAGGACTACAGGGACGCACTAACCCATTCGGCCACAAGAGAGGTTATAAGTGAATATGGCCTCCCATCAACTCACCCGTCGAACTCAGGTGTTTTGCATTTGGGGACGATATCCACCCACCTCTGCCATGTTGACCGTGTAGTGCGTTTGTCGCACGTAGCCATATTATGACTATTTATCACATCACCGTGATTCATATACAATCAGAAAGCTACAAACGTCCTTTAATATCCAATTCGCTCTACCTCAGAAATAATATATTTTCATATATGTTACCGAAGGGGAATTTTTAGTTGATAATAAGTCCACCGTCCCGTGGGGTCGAACCAGCGACGGACGAGGGCTCAGGACTACAGGGGACGCACTAACCCATTCGGCCACAAGAGAGGTTATAAGTGAATATCGCCTCCCATCAACTCACCCGTCGAACTCTGGTGTTTTGCATTTGGAGACGATATCCACCCACCTCTGCCATGTTGACCGTGTAGTGCGTTTGTTGCATGTAGCCATATTATGACTATTTATCACATCACCGTGATTCATATACAATCAGAAAGCTACAAACGTCCTTTAATATCCAATTCACTCTACCTCGGAAATAATATATTTTCATATATGTTACCGAAGGGGAATTTTTTAGTTGATAATAAGTCCACCGTCCCGTGGGGTCGAACCAGCGACGGACGAGGACTCAGGACTACAGGGACGCACTAACCCATTCGGCCACAAGAGAGGTTATAAGTGAATATTGCCTCCCATCAACTCACCCGTCGAACTCAGGTGTTTTGCATTTGGAGACGATATCCACCCACCTCTGCCATGTTGACCGTGTAGTGCATTTGTCGCACGTAGCCATATTATGACTATTTATCACATCACCGTGATTCATATACAATCAGAAAGCTACAAACGTCCTTTAATATCCAATTCGCTCTACCTCAGAAATAATATATTTTCATATATGTTACCGAAGGGGAATTTTTTAGTTGATAATAAGTCCACCGTCCCGTGGGGTCGAACCAGCGACGGACGAGGACTCAGGACTACAGGGACGCACTAACCCATTCGGCCACAAGAGAGGTTATAAGTGAATATCGCCTCCCATCATCTCACCTGTCGAACTCTGGTGTTTTGCATTTGGAGACGATATCCACCCACCTCTGCCATGTTGACCTTGTAGTGCGTTTGTCGCAAAAGCCATATTATGACTATTTATCACATCACCGTGATTCATATACAATCAGAAAGCTACAAACATCCTTTAATATCCAATTAAAAATACCTCGGAAATAATATATTTTCATATATGTTACCGAAGGGAATTTTTAGTTGATAATAAGTCCACCGTCCCGTGGGGTCGAACCAGCGACGGACGAGGACTTAGGACCCTGAGGGACGCACTAACCCATTCGGCCACAAGAGAGGTTATAAGTGAATATGGCCTCCCATCAACTCACCCGTCGAACTCAGGTGTTTTGCATTTGGAGACGATATCCACCCACCTCTGCCATGTTGACCGTGTAGTGCGTTTGTCGCACGTTAGCCATATTATGACTATTTATCACATCATCGTGATTCATATACAATCAGAAAGTTACAAACATCCTTTAATATCCAATTCGCTCTACCTCGAAATAATATATTTTCATATATGTTACTTTTTAGTTGATAATAAGTCCACCGTCCCGTGATTCACGAGGACTCAGGACAATCCCATTCGGCCACAAGAAAGTTATAAGTGAATATCTCCCATCAACTCACCCGTCGAACTCAGGTGTTTTGCATTTGGATATCATCCACCACCTCTGCCATGTTGACCGTGTAGTGCTTTTACCTCAGAAATAATATATTTATCATCATCGTGATTCATATACAATCAGAAAGCTACAAACGTCCTTTAATATCAAATTCGCTCTACCTCAGAAATAATATATGTTACCGAAGGGGAATTTTTTAGTTGATAATAAGTCCACTGTCCCGTGGGTTCAAACCAGCGACGGACGAGGACTCAGGACTACAGGGACGCACTAACCCATTTGCAATCATTGAAAAGGTAACAGAGAACGCCTGGTACAATTTAAGATATTCGGTTTTGCAAGAATCCCAGAATCAAATGTCTGGCTCGTGTACGTTTTAGAAGTCAACATTGGAATGGATGGTGGCAGTCGTCATTTATAGATTTTGGGTTGGATTGATTGATTTTAATTTGCGTTATGTATAAATCAGTAATGGAACCTGGTAATAAATATACAGTTTTGAATAGTAAAGGCTCGCTGTTGTATACTTTTGTGATTTGAACTGAAGAGAACAGCCCCACCCACTCCTGGAGAGAGAGAGAGAGAGAGAGAGAGAGAGAGAGAGAGAGAGAGAGAGAGAGAGAGAGAGAGAGAGAGAGAGAGAAAAAAAGAAACCCTCCTTTCCCATATTGAGAGGACAGTGTGGAAGTCGGGTTGATTCAGCTGCAGTGCTGTTAGTGCATCTCATGCGGTGCACTGTAGGCATTACTTAAGATTCTTTGCAGCGTGCCGTCGGCCCCTAGCTGCAGCCCCTTTCACATTCCTTTTACTGCACCTCCTTTCGTTTTCTCTTTCTTCCATCTTACTTTCCACCCTCTCCTAACAATTAAGTATACCTTAGTTTAACCAGACCACTGGGTTGATTAACAGCTCTCCTAGAGAGGGCTGGCCCGAAGGTTTAGACTTATTTTACGTGGCTAAGAACCAATTGGTTACCTAGCAACGGGACCTAGAGCTTATTGTGGAATCTGAACCAAATTAAACGAGAAATGAATTTCTATAACCGGATATAAATTCCTCTTAATTCTTCATTGGCCGGTCAGAGAATCGAACGCGGTCTCCTAACAATTGATTCATAGGGCAACTGCTTTGAGGTTTTCTCCTGTTACACCTTTCAAACCTTTTACTAACAATTTCCGTTTCAGCTCTGACTGCCCTCACAGGTCCCAGTGTTTGGCCTTTGGCCTAAATTCTATGTTCAATTCAATTCAATTTAATCTCGTCATAAGGGGAATTGTTGGATTTATCGCTTAATCTGTTCACTAGCAAATGTGTAGATCAACGTCCTGGCTGTCTTGACGTAATCTGATATTGGAGGGGCGAGTCGGTGGCATCCACTCCCAGGAAGATGCTGCAATATGGCGTCTGCAATATGTTCTTCATTGCGGTGAAGTCAGTCTAGTGATTTACTTGGGTATGTCGATGTTTTCATTTTGCTCATATATCCAGTTTCGTTACGTTGCTCTCTCTCTCTCTCTCTCTCTCTCTCTCTCTCTCTCTCTCTCTCTCTCTCTCTCTCTCTCTCTCTCTCTTCCATTGTAGCTTCCCCCGATGAAATCACTGAGAATATCTTTCTTATTCGAAACGCCATTGGGTCAAAAATTGCCTTTTTTTATTTTTTTTTTTAGTTTCGATGAATATTGCCCTTGGGATGATGTCAGTTATTAGTACGAAGAGTAGGAGATCTTTTATCCTGCTTCCTGATCAAATTAACTCCTAGTTCAGTTGATGACAAATTTCTTGCAAATTGCATGACATTTATGCTGCCGTATTGATTCAAATTACACTCGTTCATTTCAAGTTCTGTTTTGTAATTCTAAAGATAAAGAAATTCTTACAAATGTTTCTATGTGAATGTACTTGCATTAACTGATAATAATACTGAGAGTGAAAATTGAAGGATCTGTACAGAATAGCCAAAACTAAAATCACACTGCTTGCATGTTTCTAATACAGAGTCAAGTTGCCATGCTTAATCAATCAAGGTACAAAGTAAACTTTCTGTGAAATGTAACGTTAGATTTCAAAGTAATTGTACAAAATGGTTATGAATTTAATAAGAGTCTTAATAACACAATAATTAAATGAATCTGAACTATCTACTCACATTTATTTTATACTAAAATTATTCAGAAAATGACAAACTATCAAAAAAGTTGTGTTCAAAGACAGTTTAAATTGTTTATCACAGATTATTTTTTTTTAATTTCCAAATCGTTTTCGCTCCATCGAATTGAGTTGTTCAAAGGAAAACGAAACACGAGTCATAGCCACATTTCTCTCTGATTCATTTAATAATAATAAAAATAAGGGATTAAATGTTCGCTTTCAAAAACTTCTACATTCCCAATTAAATCATGACACAGAAACCAGCTTCGGTTTTGTTTGAGAAAAGTTCGATTCGTGAGTTTGTATAAACCTGATGTGTCACTTGTTGCGCTTCTTCGCTTTTCTGTGAACCAACTGACTCGATATTTTTTTCAGGGTTGGCTGTGGGCCAAGAAAGGGTGGTTTTTTCTTTTCGAGTGTTGGCTTTGGGCTGACATTGTTTTCGGTCGTCAAATATTATGGGTCGAGGCTGTCGTGATCCAAACAAATTTTAATCAATTGTCAAAAGTATTTTATGACATCAGCCAAGGAAGATTTATGGATGCTTGTTATTTGTGTGTTTGGAAACATATTATGGAAAGTTATGACTGGAATCCAGGGATATTTTCCTGTAAGGAAAAGTTGGAATTTTCAAAAGCGTAATATTTTCTGTAAAATTTCTTATATCTCTTTATCATTATATTTATTTATCTATTCATGGTTGCAGTAATTCAAGTACGTATGTAAAAATGTTCATTCTCATGAAGAATTATGCATTAAACGACATTCACCTCTCTCTCTCTCTCTCTCTCTCAGTTTGAGTGTTACCTCATAACTCTGAATCTGAATGAGAAAATTGTGTTTTAGTAAACTATAACAAATGGGAACCACTTATCGAGAGACCAACTAAGCTTACGATGTTTACATCAGTGTTTTTTGTCTCTCAATACAAGTGCGTATATATGGTGATTTCTTTTATTTAAGAGAGAGAGAGAGAGAGAGAGAGAGAGAGAGAGAGAGAGAGAGAGAGAGAGAGAGAGAGAGAGAGATCCAGCTTCCCATACACCTTAGCTTCCAGTACCTGTTTGACAAGTTCATATCGTTGGTTTAATTAATGATGACGGATTCCAGAATCTGCTTTTTGTGCAGAAATGTTTATAAATTTTCCTCCAAGATTATAAAACGACCAGAATAATAAGACTTGTACACAAATTGATGTCGTCGGCCACCAGTACACAAATTTATGTCGTCGGCCGCCAGATAAATTTTATGGAGTTTTGCGAACACCCAAATCACCTTTTGGTGATTGAAAATAAACCGTTTATCAGATTTGGAATGTTCTGAATCTTTTTGATGCTGTCAGTATATTGAAGTTTGGTTTGCCGTTGTCGTCCATTAGGGTACTGTCTCTGCGACCTTTGTAAAAATTTGTATTTACTTTGTGATATTTTTCTAGAGTTAATAAGGGTAGAATTACAGGGTCAGTACATTTTTACCATCATGTTATAAGTTCGGTTTGAAACTTGTATACCATCAGCGTTAGGATTTAGCAGATGCAGTTAAAATGTAGGATTGGAATACGCCCAGAAGATATGATGAGAGATGTACAGTACTAAGATGCTAACACTCCTCTTTCACATTGATACTTGATGGCTGTGATCACCAACCATTTTTTGACGATTCTTTGGCCTCCTTGACTGTGAAGTACTTGCTGATTGAATGGCCCAGTCTTGGGCTCTTAGAATTCGATAACTACCTTAGTCTTGGGGCGGAGATGGGAGGTACTCCATTGCAAGGATTTCTGGAGGCTCAGTAGTGTACGATACCGGTGGAATTTTTCAGTTCATTTTAGAGGATGGTTTTTTTCGAACGTCCTTCGTGTGTCCTGAGGCTGTGATATTTCACTTGCGTAGCTCAGTAAAAACTCTTGAATTAGTAATGACATCATTAACCACCGTCACCAGTGCCTGCTGGTGGCACGATGCCAAGGTGAAGTGTACGGAATGTAAACTTGGTATTGACCTGAGAGAGAGAGAGAGAGAGAGAGAGAGAGAGAGAGAGAGAGAGAGAGAGAGAGAGATATCTTGCTACACTTTGAACACTAGGGTGTGAAGATTAGCAGCGTCGATGTCCTGTTTTCAGTGATGATAATGGTATGGCATTTGGAGGGCTTTTCATCACAATGTCTGTTTTACTCTCTCTCTCTCTCTCTCTCTCTCTCTCTCTCTCTCTCTCTCTCTCTCTCTCTCTCAAAAGTAATGAATCTTGTACAATGATCGTAGACCATGAACTTCCCTTTCCTTTCCATCGTGCCTGAGAAAAATTCCGTTCATTAGGTGCATCACGTATCAGAAAGAAGTTCGCCTTTCTCCTTTCTTAAACAGGTCCCTGTAGTAATATTTAATCGTAGACTGTTATTGAGAACAGGTTTTGTTAATTTATTATGGCGTAATCTTTTTAATTAAAGTGTTTTCATTATTATAACTGTTGATATATTTGTAATCTTTGCGTGTATATCTCATCGCTACTCTTCGGTTACATCTAAAATGTGAGAGTGATGAAGATTCTGAGATTGTTTTGACTTTGCATATTACGTTAATTATAATGATGATGTTAAATTCTACCGTTCATTCATTAATTTGATTTTTCCCATCTCGTTT
Organism: Macrobrachium rosenbergii; assembly: GCF_040412425.1. Classification (NCBI taxonomy): domain Eukaryota; kingdom Metazoa; phylum Arthropoda; class Malacostraca; order Decapoda; family Palaemonidae; genus Macrobrachium; species Macrobrachium rosenbergii. The sequence continues at coordinate 1,277,929 of NC_089789.1, read as the reverse complement.
GGATACGTCTTTGCATTTTGATTTTTTAGCAGTTTTATTCATGCCTCGTCAGTTTAGATTCCATAAACAGAAATAATTTCTTTTCACGCAAATTCCGGAAGGTCATGAATGTAGCAGATCGCTAAATACCTGGGAAGAGGAGACTCTCTCGTGATGAGTCCGACTGAGTAGATGGTGATGGGATGAGTCTTCGATGGGTACTGGTGTTCCCCTTCGTTGCTGGATGTCACTGGCATACCTTCTACAGGAGAGGAATCTGCCGTGCCTTTGGTGTCTGTCTGTCTGTCATGTTTAATTTGGCTGAACGATGCAGCAATTCTGAATTGGCTTTATGACACTGGGCTGTAAAATCATTATATTTTCCTTTTTGGGGTTAAAAGTTTAAGAATCTGTTTTATTTAATGGGTTCTTTGAAACATTCTGCACTTTGAAACAGAGTCTTGATATTGTATTTGAAAGAAAGAATGGAATTTTCCCTTCCGAAAGCTAGTAAAATCATTTCCCATACCATTTATTGTTAGGAAAAAACAAGTGAAGTGTTTATCGTCGTCATGTTGATAGTTTTTCGTTGAGTGCTGATGAAGGTGGTGTACGTATGTGTCTTTGTAGACAGGAAGAAAACCCCTTTATAATCTTCCTTTGTTCTCGATGCATATGTATGGGATATTATAAAACTGTATATATTCCATTGTATGTGAAGTCATGTTACATTTAATAGAAATAGAAAGACCGGATCCATTTTGAATGAATTTCACATTAACTGCTTAAAAACGATCTTTCGACTATCGGATAAAACGATCAAATATCCTCTTTCAAGCGACGCCCTAAATTTAGTGCGACTCTTGCTATCCACCTGGATAGTGGTTTGATGGAAAGTTCTACTACGGATTTCGTCCTCAAACTTTTTTTTTTTTTTTCTAGGCCACACTTTAAAAAAATGAGTTTCCGTGAAATGTAAATCTGCTGTTGCAGTCCCAATAAAGGCGTTGATTGTTCACATTTCTTTTTGAAAACAAGCCTAGCTATTTTATATAATATCTAAATCTGTGTTTTTTTTCCCAAACGAAACCTTTTTGTCCACGTTTGTTTTATTTTATGATTTTTTTATTTTACTAATTTTGTAAAATAAAGCTTTTGAGTATTTTTCTTGTCAGTGACAAAACACAGGGTAAACGTGTTTTAACAGGTTTACCCTTGTCACCATGTTGGAGAACTATTTTGCTGACCCTTAAAAAAAGAAAGTAATCGTATTTTTCAAGGGCCTAAATTGGAGGTCAGCCGGCTTTCGTCCTCAATTTTATTCTCCCAATGTCCCCTAAATCTCTGTATTTTTTTAACGCTCTTCCTGCTTTTTGTTGGTGTAACTTTTGAGTGGAAATATAAGTGGTTTTCGACATTTTTTTTTTTTCAGCCGTGTGCAGTGTTGTATGCTTTCAATCCCCTTTTCGACATGGTTTTTTGTGTTTCTTTGTTTTTGTTTCTTTGTCCTTTTTATATTGGTTTAAATTTTCGTGTTCAGTTGACTATTGCTTTGTCCTGATGATCTTTTATGATTTGAATAACCATTTTCAGCAGTATCTGTGGTGATATACCTGTATCTTTCTTTATTCACTTGATTTAGTATACCCTTGTAATTCACTCTCATAGTGCAACTACTACTGATAACACAAGGACCTCCCTGATATTCTGTGCTTACTATTTGTACTTCCATTGAGACGCGAATTTTTTTTTTTTTCCTGCATTTAATTACTCTAGTACATTTGATGATCTGGAATAGCGGTCTCTTTGTCATAACTCGCTGTTATGGCTTTGGGTATTTTCCAGGGTAGTTTTAATTCCTTTCATACATCAGACCTGGTTACGGTTATAACTGGTGGTTTAAAGCACAACGCTTGCTCCTTTCAAGCAAGCATGAAGGTGTCTGCTCGACTGACTAAGAGGAGGTCGGTTTTCCACAGGTGAGTTCAGCACATTTGCTCATATTTAAATTCACCTCTGTTGATTTTAAGCGTTATTTTATAGACGCCTCTCGTCTCCATGATTTTAAATGAATACATTGTTTTGTTTTGCCAAAAATATTACTAGCAGTTTGTGGGCTCTTTATGTCTTTCGTTCGTTAAATGCAAACAAGAGAGAGAGAGAGAGAGAGAGAGAGAGAGAGAGAGAGAGAGAGAGAGAGAGAGAGAGAGAGAGAGAGAGATTATAGTGCGGACATTTGAATGACTTGAATTGGCGATTGTTTGTGTACTTTTAAAGAAACTTCAAAAGAATGATTAAAGTTCGTTCAAAAAATAACTATTTCAAAGTCCTGTATTTTCTCCTCGTCATTCGACAGGTTTTGAATAAAGAATGGTGGACAGTAGATGTCACTTTATTTATTTATATTTTTCTTTAGTTTTGCCACTACTGGGAAAGATCAGTTCAAAGTTTAACCATATTACAGCTCTGTTTTTGTGTAAATCTGTTTGTAAATCGTTTTAGTCTGCTGTTACAACTGTTTTATTTCTTATTTCCTTCCGTTTATTCTCTCTCTCTCTCTCTCTCTCTCTCTCTCTCTCTCTCTCTCTCTCTCTCTCTCTCTCTCTCTCTCTCTCTCTGGAATCTCTGAAATGGAATTAATAATTGTCATTAATAATCCTTACGCTTTCTTTGTACATACCTGTTCATTTATTTTGTTTCCTAGAAGTAATGTTAATTTTTTCCATATTCATATTTGTTGTCTTACATAATGTTCATTTATTTTTGAGGTTAAGAAGCTTTTAGAGGAAAATAAGATAATTTTTTAGTGAAAATGATTTTTGTTGCCTTATATAATGATATTAGTTCATTGAATTAAAATATCAAAATGACTGGATTAGTGAGGGAAAATGTTTTAAGAAATTTAATACATAATGTCTCTTAGTTTTGCTTTTATGCCTCTAATCAGGTTACCAAGAAAAGCAAAATATCTCTATATCTGTATAGTCTCAAACTCTCTCTCTCTCTCTCTCTCTCTCTCTCTCTCTCTCTCTCTCTCTCTCTCTCTCTCTCTCAGAGAAATGAATCCACACCTATTACCTTCAAATGAAATTGAGCTTCCCTTGACAATACTTTCATTAACATTTAATGAATGGTAATGGGTTTTTATGGGCACTTTTCCCTCATACTCTTTTCCTCATTTATTTGCAGTTAACAGATAATTATTATTCTCTATAGCTTATTCGCTGCTTCAAATGTATTTTCTTGGTTTTCGATTCTCTCTTTGTTCCAAGCAGCGCTTACCAAGAGTTACTTTCCTTATTCTTTTTACTTTTTCCTTCATTCTTTTTAGTTCCATTTAATATTTTCACGTTAGTTTTCCGTAAAAGAAAGTTATTGTGCTGGCTTTGTCTGTCCGTCCGCACTTCATTCTGTCTGCACTTTTTCTGTCCGCCTTCAGATCTTAAAAACTACTGAGGCTAGAGGGCTGCAAATTAGTATTGAATCATCCATCTTCCAATCATCAAACATACCAAATTGCAGCCCTCTATCCCCAGTAGTTTTGATTTTATTTAAGGTTATTAAAGTTAGCCTTAATCGTGCTTCTGGCAACGATATAGGATAGGCCACCACCTGGTCGGGGTTAAAGTTTCATGGGCCGCGGCTCTTACAGCATTATACCGAAGCCACCGAAGGATAGATGTATTTTCGAAGGCCTTGGTTATACGCTGTGGCGGCTGCACAGAAAACTCGATTGCGCTGAAGAAACTTCGACGCATTTTTTACTTATTTTTTATTGTTCACTATTTCGCTTCTAGTTGCTTAGTAAAGTGCTTACTTGTTTCGGCAAGTGGCACTTTGCTCTTTTATTCTTATTACTCTACAGTTGCTCGGCTTTCTTAAGAGGAAGTTCTTCGTCGAAGTGGTGATAGTCGCGGGAATGATACTTGAGTGTGAATTTGTTCTATGATTTGAAGCTTCAAGCTCTCTCACATATATTAGTATATATATGTAGGTAATTCTAAAGGGCTCATTTTATTTGGGTCTCATGAAGCTCTTGACTGACTTTTTAGGCTCCTCTCTTATTCATTCGGGAATTACTTCTGCCTCGGTGCCAATAATGTGAATAACATGTTATTTTTTTTTTTTTTTTTTTTTGAAGTGCGATATAATATCTTTTGTTGGGTCGCAAAAATAGAAATAATCTCATTCTTTCTTTAAGAAATCTTATTTGTTTCCAATTCAACTTCACAGAAGATATTTTGGTATTTAATTTTTCTTGTTATTTAAATTTTATTTCTTGATATTTGGTATAATTTATTTTACCAGAATTTTATTTAGTAGAATTAAATCTAAAAATATATTTGATTTATGATAAAAATAATGTTTCACAAATTCAATACCTAATTTATGCAATAAAAGAAAATTAAAGTTCATATACTTTTTGCATATAAAAATACCTTTAAAAAACTTCAATATTTAAGACAAAAATCAATTTAAGATTCATTAAAAAGAAAATAAATGAAATCTGTAAAAAGTAAAAAAAAAAAAAATTCAATTTGATTACAATATTTTTTCGTAGTTTTGCCCTTTTTTGATGACTGATTTTAGTTTACCGTTTACGGATATATTCTTATAACAAAGTTTTATGAAAAAAATCTCCGTTAAAATCAATTAATATAAAATTAAAGGTTAAATGGTCATATACCTTTTGTATATCAGTAAATTTTAAACTAAAATCATTCATCAAAAAGAGTGCAAAACTCCCAAAAAATATTGTATTCGAATTAAAATATTTTGAAAACTTTTTACATATTTCATTTATTTTCCTTTTCTTAGATTTTTGAGTGAAAACTTGAATGCTTTAACAGTATTTTTATATACAAAACGTATATGGTTATTTAGCCTTTAATTTTATCTTGATTATTATTTAACGGAGATTTTTTCATATAACTTTGTTATAATTATATATCCGTAAAAGGTAAACTACACTAATTCATCAAAAAGAGGGTAAAACTACAAAACATATCGTAATCGTATTGAATTTTGTTTTATTGATTTTTAAGTTGATTTTTGTCTTAAATCTTAAATGTTTTTTTAGGTAATTTTTGATTGTTTTTTAACTTAATTTTTTATATAATTGTGTTATAATAATATATCAGTAAACGTTAAACTAAAATCAGTCATTAAAAAGAGGGCAAAACTCTAAAAAAATATTGTATTCAAATTGAAATAGTTTTGAAACTTTTTACATATTTCATCTATTTTTCTTTTTGTAATAATTTTTTAAACTGATTTTTGACTGAAATTTTGAATGTTTTTAACAGTATTTTTGTATACAAAACGTTTATGACCATTTAGCCTTTAATTTTATCTTCATTGCTTTTTTAATCGTAAACGGTAAACTAAAATCAGTCATCAAAAAGAGGGCAAAACCCCATGGAACATCGTAATCAAATTGAATGATTTTTTTACTTTTACATATTTCATTTATTTCCCTTTTTTAACGATTTTCAAATTGTTTATTATTATTATTATTATTATTATTATTATTATTATTATTATATTATTATTATTATTATTATTATTATTATTATTATTGCATTCTAAAAATTTTATATACCTTAAATAAAATATATCTTAAAAATAAAAAATAAATATTTTTATTAATTAATTTATTATTTTTCTCGTTTTTATGAGTTTTTAATTTTTATTTTTTTATTTCTTTATTTAAGTAATTTTTTTTATTAAATTATTTATTATTTTGTCATTATTTTTATTTGATTTTCATTTATATATGTGTTTATATTTTATTTTTTTTTATTTAATTTTACTTATGTTTTATTTATTTTTATTTTTATTTTTTATTTACTGTTCATAAATTTTTATTTAAATTTTTTTTATTTAGTTTTTAATATGTTTATTTTTTATTTTTTTTTTTGTACTTATATTTTTATTTATTTCGTTTTTATTTATTATTTCTTCTTTTGTTTATTTTTTATTTATTTATTTATATTAATTTATTTTTATTTAATCTTATTTTTTATTTACATTTATTTACTTTATTCATTTTTATTTATTTTTATTTATTTATTTTTATTGTTATGATTTTTATATATTTTTTATTTTTATTTATTTTTATTTGTTTTATTTGTTTTTATTTATTCAATTTTTTATTTCTTTATCCTTAAATATATTTATTTTTATTTAGTTTTGTTTATCTCATTTATTTTCATTTACTTTTTTATTTCTGTTTATTTTTATTTATTTTTATCTATTAATTTGAATTATATAGTTAATTATTTGTTTTTATTTTTTTATTTGTATTTATTTATATTACATTTACATTTATTTTCATATATTTTTATATATATATTTATATATATATATATTTTATATTTATATTTATTATATATATTTATATATATTTATTTTATATTTGTTTTAACTTTTTTTAATAATTTATTTTTTATTTTACTTTTATTTATTTTTGTTTTTTTATTTATTTATTTTCGTATATTTTATTTATTTTTACTTAATTTATATGGTTTTTTTATTTATTTTTATTTATATATCTTCTTTTCTTTTATTTTTATTTATTTACTTAATTATTTTTTTATTCAATGTTATATACTTATTTATTATTATTTATTAATTTTTTAATTACTTTCATTTATTTATTTTATTTATAATTATATTTATTATTTATTTTTTATTTGTTTATTTACATTCATTTTTATTTATTTATTTTATTATTTTTATTTATCTATTTTTATTTATTTATTTTGTTATTTTTATTAATTTACTTTTATTTTACTTATTATTTTTAGTTATTTTTTATTTATTTTTTTATTTATTAATTATTAATCTTTTATATTTATTTACGTATTATTTATTTTTTTTATTTTTATTTGTTTATTTATTTGTTTATTTATTTCTTTATCTATTTTTTATTTATTTTTAATTTATATTTATTGTTATTTATTTAATTTATATTAATTTATTTTTATTTATTCAATCTTGTACATTTTTATTAATTTATTTGCATTTTTCATTTTTATTTATTTGTGTTTTTATTTTTTTTATTTATTTATTTATTTATTTATACAATTTATTACTTTTTATTTATTTTCCTTTTTTTACATTTTTATTTAATTTTTTTATTTAACTTTCATATTTATGTTTTTTATATTTCATTTCATATTTCTATTGTAGTAAATTCTTGTGTATTTTTTATAGTTGATTTTTATTTATTTATTTTATATATTTTTTATTTATTATTTATTTGTATTTATTTTTATTTATTTCATTTTATTTTTATTTATTTTTTTTTTTTAGATTGATTTAGTTTTAGTTATTTTATTTTATTTATTTTAATTTTTTTAATTATTTTTTATATTTTTATATTTTTTTATTTATTTTTTTTTACTTATTTTATTTATTATTTTTATCCATTTCTTTATATTTTTATTTATTTAATTTTTAGTAATTTTTTTTATTTACTTTTATTCATTTTTTTATTTATTTATTTTTTTTTTTTATTATTTTTGTTTATGTATATTATTTATTTTTATTCTCAATTTTATTTATTTTTTTATTGTTTGTTATTTTTTATCTATATTTATAATTATTTATTTTTTATTCATTTTTATTTTTTACATTAATTAGTTTTTTACTTATCTTTGTTTATTCGATTGTTTATTTATTTTTTTTTTTTTTATTTATTTTATTTATTTATTTATTTTTTATTTTTTTTATTATTTATTTTTATTTATTTTTTTTATTTTTATTTTTATTTTTTTTTATTTTTTATTATTTTTTTTATTTTTTTTTTATTAATATTTATTTTTATTTTTATTTATATTATTTATATTATATTTATTTTATTTATTTTTATATATATATTTATATATATATATATTATATATATATATTATATATATATATAACTATTTTTATCTATTTATTTATTTTTGTTTTTTTTATTTTTTATTTTTTTTTTTATTACTTATTTTTTATATATATATTTATTTATTTATATATATTTACTTATTATTTTATATGCATTTATTTTTTTAATTTATTTAATTTATATTTATTTTTTTTTTATATATTTTTTTTTTTTTTTAAAAATTTTTTTATTAATTTTTTTATTTGCTCATTTAATTTTTGTTCATCTATTTATTATTTTTTCCCAAGTTTTTATTTGTTTTTCATTAATTTATGTATTTATTTTTAATCTATTAATTATGTAATTTTATTTATTTATTTTTTGATTATTTAATTTGTAATAATTTTTTATTTATTTTTATTTCTTTTTTATATTTTTTAATTTTTTTATTTGATTTATCTATTTATTTAGTTTTTATTTTTATTTCCTTTATTTTTATTTATTTTTATTTATTTATTTATTTATTTTTATTTATTTTCATTTACTTTTTTATTTTATTTATTTTTTATTTATTTAATTTTTTTATTTATTTACTTTTATTTATTTATTTATCTTTACTTGTTATTCTTATTTATTTAATTTATATTCGTATATTCATTTAATTTTATTTTTATTATTTATATTCATTTGTTTCATTTATACCTATTTATTTATTTTTATTTTTATATTTCTTATATTTTCATTGTTATACGTTTATTAGTACATTTTAATTTTTTTATGAATGTTATATATTTATTTTTTTATTTATTTATTTTTATCTTATTTATATTTTTATTTAATCTTTTATTTTTTTTACTTGCATTTATATTTATTTATTTATATATTTTTATTTATTTTTTATTTTATTTTTATTAATTTTTTTAGATTTATTTTGTTTTTATTTCATTATTATTTATTTTTATTTAGTTTTATTTATTTTTATTTATTTATTTTTTACATTTATTAATTTTTTTCATTTTTGTAGATTTTATTTATTAATTTTAATTTAGTTATTTTTATATTATTTTATATCTGCTATTTATGTTTTATTTTTATTTATTTATGTATTCTTATTTATTTATTATATTTTTATTTTTATTTTTTTTCATTTATTTATTTTTATATATTTATTTGTATTTATTTTATTTTTTATTTTTATTGATTTTATTTATTTTATTTATTTTTATTTATTTTATATTTTTTATTTATTTATATTTGTTTATATATTTTCGTTTATTATATTTTCTTAATCATTATTATTTATTTTTTATTTATTTTTTATTTTTTATTTTTTATTTATTGATGTTTTTATTTTTATTTATTTATTTCCATTTATTTTTATTCATTCCTTTTATTTATTTTTATTTATTTGTTTTGATTTAATTTTTTAATTTATTTATTTTCTTATTCTATTAATCTATTTTCATTTATTTTTATTAATTTTATTTATTAATACTATTAATGTATTCATTTATTTCTATTTATTTATTTTTAATTATTTATATTTATTTATGTATTATTATTTATTCAATTTTATTTATTTATATTTATTCATTTTATTTATTTATTTATTATATATTTTTCTTTATTATCATTTTTTTATTTATCATTGTTTATTTTTTAATCGTTTTATTTATTTTAATCTATATAATTTTTATTTTTATTTATTTATTTATTCTTCTTATTTTATTTGTATTAATAAAAGTAACCAAATAAATCAATGAAAATAAATAAATAAAAAGAAATAAATAAAATAAAATCTATACGTAAAACAAATGTAAATAAAGAAAAATAAATAAATATCAATAAATAATAAATAAATAAAAATAAATTAAAAATAAATAAATATGAATAAAATAAATAAATAATAATAAATAAGTAAATAAAATTATATAAAATTGAATAAATAAATACAGAAAAAATAAAATAGACGAAAATATAAAAAAAATTAAAAAATATAAATTATATAAAATAAGTAAAATGAATAAAGCTAATAAAATAAGAAAAATTAAATAAAATAATAATATAAAAATAAATTAATAATAAATAATAATAATTAATAAAAAAATAAAATGGTAAATAGAAAAATAAATAAATAAAAATACATAAATAAATATGAATAGTATAATTAAATTAAATAATATGAATAAAAAAATAAAATAAACAAAAATAAATAAATAAAAGTAAATAAAAAATAAATAATAATGAAATACAAAATATATAAACTGATATAAAACAAAAATACACAAATAAAAATAAAAATAAATAAAAAATAAATAAATAAATAAACCAAAAAATAAATTAATAAAAAAATAAATAAATAGATTTAAAAACAAATAAAAAATAAACAAAAATAAAAGAGTAAATTTAAATAAGATAAGAAAATAAAAGATAAATAATGGTAAATAAATTAAATTATAAAAATAAATAACAATATAAATAAAGATATAAAAATTAAAATACAAAAATATAAAAATAAAAATAATTTACAATAAATAAAAATGTTTTTTATTAACATTTATTCAAATTTTTTTTTTTATTTCAATTAGTAATCATAATATTTTG
>NC_089789.1:1199976-1259976 GCF_040412425.1 Macrobrachium rosenbergii | reverse complement strand
AAATACAAAGATAAAATAACAATGGTAAATAATAATTAATTTTAAAAAATTATCTTATAACAATATATCAAAACGTTGAACTAAAATCAGTCATTAAAATGATTTATTAAATTTTTTTAAAAAAATATTTTTATTTAAAATTAATTTTTTTAGCTTTTTATATGTTATATTTATTTTCCTTATTTTTATTTTTTTATTTTTTTTTATTTGATTTCTCATTTAAATATTGATTTTTTTTTTAAATAATAAAAATTATTTATTTATTTATATATCTTTTAAAATTTAAACTAAATTCATTGATCATAAAGAGGGCAAAACTTTTAAAGATGTATTCAAAACTGAAATATTTTTTTAAACCTTTTTATGTTACAACCCTTTTCCTTTTTTTTTATTGATTTTTTTAAAGGTTGATTTTTTATTAAATACTGATTGTTTTTTTTTAACAGATTTTAAAAATGTATTTCCGTTATAATAATATATCAGTAAACGTTAAACTAAAATCAATCATCAAAACGAGGGCAAAACTCCCAAAAAATATTGTATTCAAATTGAAGTAATTTTGAAACTTTTTATATATTTATTTTTCTTTTCTTAATGAGTTTTTAAATTGGTTTTTGACTGAAATCTTGAGTGTTTTTAACAGTATTTTTATATACAAATCGTATATGACCATTTAGCCGTTAATTTTATCTTTATTGTTTTATTTTTATATATCCTTTAACAAACTAAAATCTGTCATCAAAAATTTATTTTTTTATTTTAAAATTATCGTAATTAAATTGTATAATTTTTTACTAATAATATATTTAATTTATTTTCCTTTTTTAATGACTTTTAAATTATTTATATATTTATTTATTTATTTATTTATTTATTTATTATTATTATTATTATTATTATTATTATTATTATTATTATTATTATTATTTTATAATTTGGCAGCAGACCCTTTTTAAACAGGTTCTATTTTAATATTATTGCTGCTTCAGCTGCATTTATTTTTAGAAGACTTTTTTTATTTTCCTTATTGCGGACTTCTCTTCAGTGGAGGTGCGTGCTAACAGCTAAATATATTTGTTTCATTTCATGGGGAAAAGTCAAAATCTGGATTCTGCTTCTTTATATATTCTATACAGTTAGTTATATACAATTGTTGCCGCGACGCGTTTCGACAGACTCTTCTGTCATTCTTTTAGCGGGAGCTAGTAGAGGACTGGCAGATTGCATAGGTCCTTCTGAATTTATACACGGGCTTCAGCGGGGGTCATGGATGGCGAATTCTGATTGGTTGCAGTCAGCGAACTTCAATTTTTATTTCTGCGGCGAAGCTCGATCCTGACAGATCTTCGCAACCTGGGAATGTCATTTCATTCCAGCGTTCCCATTGGCCTGCCGTTGCGTGATGTCATGCCGGCTGACATCATCGGTAGTTTGGCTGCTATTGGGCTGCCGATGAATGATGTCATTATCTACTCTTTCTGTCGTAGTCGGGGATTGTCTCGAAGGGCGCCTCGCTCATCATTTAATTATCTCCATTTTCAGGGTTGTCGTTTTCAGGTATTCGTTGGATTTGGTGGGTGTTCTGCATTATTCTTCTTAAATTCGTGGGTAGGAGCGATGCCTATTGCGTCGTATTCATTGTTGGTTTTCTCTCGGCAATGAGGAGCGCCTCTAGCAGGCGCAGACGTCGAGGGTCGGCGGCTCTCCCGATTATACTTATATTTTGTATAATACTGTCGCGGGAGATGGAAATATTGTGAAATAGCATTTTAAATAATGATGGCACCCTCCTGGGCGTGGCAGGAGATCCTTTTTTATTTACGCATCGTGGTCATTCCAATATAAGCGCCGGGGCATCCTCGGACAGGACATACAAATTGGTAGACCACGTTCTTCTGCTTGAGGGTTCTCTTGCTGGCGGAGAGGGGGTTATTCTTCATCACCAGATCACGGGTGCGGCGGTTCTTATAATAAATTACAAGATTTATTCTCTTACTGTCTTCGGTCGTTGACGTTTTCCATGACGATTTTCTTCATGGAGTTCTCGTCCTCACGGTACTGGGGATGCATCCGGGCCTTATAAAAGATCTTTATGTCATCTTGGGGGCAGGTTGTTGTTCTCACCGTTGTACCATTTTTTATTTAGTTCGAATTTCTTTGTTTACGAGTTTGTTGGTGAAACCATTGTTCACCAACATTTGTGCAGCACGTTCAAATTCCTTGTTGGTGTCCTTTAGGTGGAGCAGTTTTTTTTTAATGAAGGTCCTGACTGTCGTGTTCTTAAACCTAGCAGGGCACTTTATTTATCCCTATTCAATTTAATAAAGTCCCAAATTGGTGGATTTTTTTGTAGACTGATGTCTTCAAGTTCCGTTCCGTCTTTGTGACCATAACGTCGAGGCAGGGGAGCCGGTCGTTTGTGCTGAACTCGACAGTTATAGTTCAACACACTACATTGTTGGAAGGTCAGGCGAAGGGCTTTATTTTTTTTTCCTCCTCGTTGTTTTTGAACGAAGACGTCGTCGATATATCGGGCATATTTCTTCGGCCGCTGGATTCTCTCGAAGACACGTTCTTCTTATTTGCCCATTAAAAATTTTTATTTAGAGGACGCCCAATGGAGAGCCCATCGCAACGCCATCCTTCTGTCTATACATGTGCCCTCTGTGCGTAGTGAAAGGCGCCATCTTCGTACAGATCTCCAGCAGAGCCTTCAGGGAACCTTCTGGGATGTTCAGGGGGTCATTGTCGGCTCTCTATAGACTTTGTTTAGGATAATTTTTATGGTTTCATCCATTTATTTACGTTATGAATAGACTTTTTTCCAGAGAAGCGATGGTCCCTGCGCCCGGGGAGTCTCGGATCACTTCGAGGAATTCCACAGAGGACTTCAGGCTATAACTGCTCGGGACGTTTAGGGGTCAAGATATTTATTTAGTTTTTTGGCGATTTTTATTTCGGGGCAGGTGTTTGGCTGATGATCGGGCGGAGGGGATTGCCAGCCTTGTGTGTCTTGACACAACCTGCCCCCCAAGATGACATAAAGATCTTTTATAAGGCCCAGATGCATCCCCAGTACCGTGAGGACGAGAACTCCATGAAGAAAATCGTCATGGAAAACGTCACCCCGACCGAAGACAGTAAGAGAATAAATCTTGTAATTTATTATAAGAACCGCCGCACCCGTGATCTGGTGATGAAGAATAACCCTCTCCGCCAGCAAGAGAACCCCTCAAGCAGAAGAACGTGGTCTACCAATTTGTTTATGTCCTGTCCGAGGATGCCCCGGCGCTTATATTGGAATGACCACGATGCGTCTGTCAAAATTTTTCTCCTGCCACGCCCAGGAGGGTGCCATCATGAACCACGCCCGTGCTACTCACAATATTTCCATCTCCCGCGACAGTATTATACAAAATATAAGTATAATCGGGAGAGCCGCCGACCCTCGACGTCTGCGCCTGCTAGAGGCGCTCCTCATTGCCGAGAGAACACCAACAATGAATACGACGCAGGAGGCATCGCTCCTACCCACGAATTTAAGAAGAATAATGCAGAACACCCACCAAATCCAACGAATACCTGAAAACGACAACCCTGAAAATGGAGATGCCCCTGATGAGCGAGGCGCCCTTCGAGACAAATTCGACTACGACAGAAAGAGTAGATAATGACATCATTCATCGGCAGCCCAATAGCAGCCAAACTACCGATGATGTCAGCCGGCATGACATCACGCAACGGCAGGCCAATGGGAACGCTGGAATGAATGACATTCCCAGGTTGCGAAGATCTGTTTAGGATCGAGCTTCGCCGCAGAAATTTGGCTTGAAGTTCGCTGACTGCAACCAATCAGAATTCGCCATCCATGACCCCCCGCTGAAGCCCGTGTATAAATTCAGAAGGACCTATTTAATCTGCCAGTCCTCTACTAGCTCCCGCTGGAGAATGACAGAAGAGTTTCGAAACGCGTCGCGGCAACAATTGTATATAACTAACTGTATAGAATATATAAAGAAGCAGAATTTATTTTGACTTTTCCCCCATGAAATGACAAATATAGGCGAGCTGTTAGCACGCACCTCCACTGAAGAGAAGTCCGCAATAAGGAAAATAGAAAAAGTCTTCTACAAAATAAATGCAGCTGAAGCAGCAATTAATATTCAATAGAACCTATTATTATTTTATTATTTATTATTATTATTATTATTATTATTATTATTATTATTTATTATTTATTATTATTATTATTATTATTGCTTTTAAATTTTTATATTTAAATTTAATTTCTTGAGTTTGGTATAATTTATTTTATTTTTATTTTATTTAGTAGAATTAAATCTAAAAATATATATGATTTATTATGATAAAATAATGTTTCACAAAGTCAGTTTTATAACTTATGCAATAAAAGAAAAATAAGGATCATATACTTTTTGCATATAAAAATACCGTTAAAAAGCTTCAAGATTTAAGACAGAAATCAATTTAAAAATCATAAAAAAAGGAAAATAAATTAAATATGTAAAAAGTAAAAAAATCAATGTGATTAGGATATTTTTCGTATTTTTTATTTTTTTCTTTCTTTTTATGAATGATTTTAGTTTTACCGTTTATGGATATATTCTTATAACAAAGTTTTATGAAGAAAATTTCCGATAAAAACAATTAATATAAAATTAAAGGCTAAATGGTCATATACGTTTTGTATATCAGTAAACGTTAAACTAAAATCAGTTATCCAAAATATGGCAAAACTCCCAAAAAATATAGTATTCAAACTGAAATATTTTTGAGGCTTTTTACATATTTCATTTATTTTCCTTTTTTTAATGGTCATGGTTTTTTTCACTTTTACTTGCTTTCAAGAAAACGTAATCTATTTAACGTCAGAGAATATTCAATTGTGTTTTTCGATTTTTGGTATCGTTGCAAAGCAAAAGGGTAATTAGGGGTCCTGTTCCCCATATAATTATGCTCTCTATGGAAACGGAGGAAACAGGATCAAATTACGCGTTATGATTGCGTCTTTCCAGACATCATTTATTTATTTATTTAGTTTTATTCTTGATTAATGTATTTATTTAACCTTTCTCGTTACATTTATTTCCGTAAGACACACACACACACACATATATATATGGTTATTTAAGTCAATCTTAGAAGAGGAAATAAAGTTTTGTTTTGTTTTACAGATATATATATATATATATATATATATATATATATATTTATATATATATATATATATATATATATTTATATATATATATATATATATATTTATTTATTTTATATATATATATATTTTTATATATATATGTCATATTTCATTTATGCCACATTTAAATAAACTACGTTTCTTAGTAAATCTAAGATAATTCCCAATATATATATCTGTATCGCACATGAAAGGAATGCTATTGCGAAATCTCAGTTTGATCAAACCAGACGCAAACGTCATCAATAAGTACCTGTGTAGTGTCTTAAAGACAGTGCGTCATCATACATTAGCATTGCGTTTGCATAGACTCAGCGTTCTCTTTTGATCAGAGCTGGAGGCAAAGTCACGTAGCCGTGGGAAGTCCTTGGAAACGAGGTCATATGTTTGTTCGTGTGTGTGAATCTTAGTCTTGCTATGTAAAAGTGTGAAAGCTTAGATATCAGATCGACATGGGAGATCATCCTGTGCAGACCAATTGTATTCTTTTTGTATATAATCTTTTTTTTTGACAAATACAAGAAAAACCACTATGGAGTTTGTCTGAAATCCTGCAGAACATTGGTCTGATCTTCCAAAAACAGTCTTATTCTACAGCCATGGAGAAAATGAAGATGTCACAACCAAACTCTGACTGAGTTCCAAACACAGTCTTTATAACCAAACACATGAGGGAATTTCTGATGAAATACCTTCTTACGACAGTGGTGGCAGCGTACACAACAGCATACACAACAGCGGTCACAACAGAGCTTTCTGGCAGCACCTCTACATGGCGTCTACATTGGTGGAACGGAAGCTCCGATACGGCGAGATGCCCAAACAACCATAGACAATTGTCATCTTCATAAACGACATGGTCACAGTCGGACGGACAACTCGATGCATCAAAACGTCTTGGAAGCGGAAAGAAAACAATCAACAACGAAAAAGCGAGGAAAACATCTGACCTTCACAACACATCTTCCCCAACGCACGGCAGAGAGAGAGAGAGAAAAATCTACACAAATCTACGCAACATTGCACATCAACACTCCACGATGTTCCTTGAGGGTTTCTGCAATCAACATTCATCAACATAAGAAGTTCAACATCCACAATAACATCCCTTCGATGACGTGTATCTAGCCAGACGGAAGTCGGACAGCAGAGGAACTTCGTCGACCTACTTACCAGAATCCAATAAAAAGCTAAGTACAGCCATTATTTATAACAGTTGGTATATTCATTTACAGTGTTCGGGTCTCGAGTGGCAGGTTGCTGATATAAGGTGAGCAGCGCCGTAGATTAATACCTTTGCCTTGCAGACGTAGCGGTTCCTGATACCTCATTTTTTTTTTTTTACTTTTGTGTTCTTTTATTTTTTACGCCTGACACGTTGTTAACCCTGTTCTTTTTCAGGAAAGTGCATTTATTACTTATCATTATTGTATTTTATGATGCATTTTTCATAAGTGATGTTATTTTTTAGCAGTTATATGAATCTCGGTTGTTATTTACTTGCGTTCCTGGTTTAGATTTATGAGGTTACGTAGCGGCCGTGTTTATTCATATAGGTTTCAAGATCACTTAGAGAGTAGGCGTGCGGATAGGAAACTTAGTAGGAAAATGACTCCTCCAACCCCAAGTGGGAGCGACCCCACCACTTCCCCACAGAATCCTGTAGTTACGGTAGTTAATGCTAGATCGCCAATTGTACCATTCGCAGGTCGTGTCAATGGATTTTTGATGCAGGGTGTCGAATCTTGGATTTCGTCTATAGACGTACACCTCACGGCAAAATTCATTACCGATCCGTCTTTACAATTGCAAGAGGCAAAGAGTTTCATAGATTTTGCTAAAGGAGATGCAGGTGCGTACTTGCGGGGAATATCTTTTAAAGAAACAAACACTTGGGATGGTTTCAAAGCCAATCTGCGTTCCATTTATGGGAGTGAGGATGCATTGGATGAAGTTCTTGCTTTACGTAACATCATAAGACTCACATCTATGACTAATCTAAGTATAGCAGATAGGGCAGCTCTGATAGGAGATAGGCTCGAAGAGTATAAAGGACAGATTGATGGCTCAAGTTGGGTCAATGGTAATCTGCATATCAGTTCCAAATCTGTCTGCAGGTTATTCTATTTAACACTTGTAACAGCGATGTTACCTGAACCTTTGGTTAAGTGTTTTGATGAGAAATTACAATCAGATAGCTCAGAATTAGATATCTATAGGCAAGTTCGGAAACACTTGTCCAAGTGTACAGATCTCGATCCTTCTCTAATTCAGGATTTTACAAAGCAAGAAAACAAAAATCATGCGTCTACATCACCGCAACAGGTTAACTTAGTCACTAATAATCCATCAGCAGTCATTTGTTTTAACTGCAAAAAACCCGGTCATATGATAAATGAGTGTTGGTCCCGCTATTGTTCAATCCATAACAGTACGAATCATAAGTATAGTCATTGCAATGCAAGGAAGAAGAATCTAAACAGTAACACAAACATTCAAAACACTGGTAATGACGCTAAAAAGCAACAGTACCATGGGGGAAAGAACAAACAATACAAGCAGAACAGTAATGCAGGTCAGAAACAAGTACATTCAAATCGTTCCTCGGGAAAGCCAACTTCAGGCTCAGCAGTTCCAAACAACCATGCGTCAGTGAATTTTCCGAATGCCGGCGGGCAGACAAACACCACATAGCCAGCTTAAAGGGGGAGGAGAGTGATATTGGGTTATCATCACTTTTTGAATCAGATAATAAGTTTAATGTTCTCCAAGATATGTGTGAAGACAAGAATTTTCCAGAAATCGAGGTAGAGTCTCCCAAACATGCAGAGCACGGTCCCTTAGATTTTTGCAAAATACACGCTATTATTGGCTCAGAAGAAGTTAGACCCACTTTGCATGCAGTTAGCTTAGAACACAAGCATTTCACCTTGTTTTTGATTCAGGTAGTCCACGTAATATAATGGATTTACGTACCCATCACCTTTTATTTTCAAGATTTCCCATCGAACGCTCCAATGTTCGTTTGTCAGGAATAGGCAATAACGAATTAGATGTAATTGGTACATCTCAAATACAATACAGGTTGGGGCAACGTACTTTCACGGATACCTTTATCATTGTTGGCAATATTAATATGTACCCAGTAGTTATTATAGGGTATCCATCAATGTCATTACATAACGTAATTTTGACACCCGCAAAACACGGAGTGTTTATAAAAGGGAAATTCTATCGGTCTTCACACACATTGAAATCTGTTTTGGATCAGAAGGAGACAGAGAGTAAGAAGATAACGTATATCGAAGAGCCAGTCACTTGTCTCATAAGCGATGATATTGTTACAGCAACCCAACATAACTCTCAGGCACCCGTCCTTGCTGCGTTCACACAAACCATTGAGCCAAACACACCATCGTATCTCACGGTCAAGGTTAAAAGAAAATTGCCAGGCTCAGAGGTTTTAATTCTTCCTGATACTTTAAAGATCAATGGGCTTTCAGTCACGCAAGCATTATACACAGTAAATTCTGATCATCGGGTTAACATTGAAGTTTTTAATCACTTAAATGCTGCTTTAACAGTACATGAAAATCAACATATTGTCAATATCGAAGCATATAAACATCGAATCCTTACAGTTGCTGAAATTAACTCCACTGAATCAGCAACAGACGAATCTCTTTTAAAGGTAATTAAAGGCAAAATCGAAGCAGACATCTTAGATAGGGATATAAGCAAGAAATTTTTTGATCTTTTATCCAAATATAGTGATGTTTTTTCTACTAGTACTGGAGCTTTAGGCAAAACGGAAGTCATCGAACATCAAATTCGTTTAAAGGATAAAGACCAGGTCATTTACGTACCTTCATATCGTCTACCGGCCAAATTTCTGAATGAAATCAATGTTGAGGTAGATAAAATGTTAAAAGAGGGGGTTATTAAGAAATCTAACAGCCCTTATAATTTTCCCTTGATAGTAGTACCAAAAAAGGACAAAACCTGGAGGATTTGTGTTGACTTTCGCAAGCTCAACGACCAAACTATCCCTGATCGTTTCCCAGTACCTTGCACAGATGATATTTTGTCTCTATTAGGACAGAATAAATTTTTACTTCCTTGGACTTACTTAAAGGCTTTCACCAGATACCCTTAGCTAAGGATAGTACCCAGTACACTGCTTTTAGTACAGCTAGAGGTCACTATGAATTCCTACGTATGCCATTTGGGCTACGTTGTGCTCCTATTACGTTCACTAGAATGATCAATATAGTGTTCGGAGATTTACTAGGAATATTCTCCATGCTTATATGGATGATTTAGTCATATTTTCCAACACCTTGGAGGAGCATTTAAGTAAACTAGAAATAGTCCTTCAAAGGTTAAGAGAACATCATCTAAAAGTAAAAATTTCTAAATGTGAGTTTTTAAAGATGAATTAGTCTATTTGGGTTTCATGGTATCTCGGCAAGGTCTTAAAGTAGTCCATGATAAAATCTCTGCTATTAGTAAATTTCCCGTTCCTACTAATGTTAAAGCCATACAGCAATTTCTCGGGGTTTCGGGTTATTATCGTCGGTTTATCCGAGATTATTCAGTAATAGCAGCTCCTTTAACTGATCTCATAAGGAAGGACGTAACTTTTAAATGGGAATCCCAACATCAAATTGCTTTTGATACCTTGAAAGAAAAAATCAGTTCTGCTCCTATTTTAAAGTTTCCCGATTTTACTAAAGAGTTTATTATTGCAACCGACGCATCAGATCAAGGAGTAGGAGGTGTGTTACTCCAGTGGCATGACAATAAGTTTTTCCCCATTGCTTTTTATTCTCGCAAATTAAAAATGTCAGAGAAGAAATATGCAGTAATAGATAAGGAATGCCTCGCCATTGCTAATTCGTTGGTACATTTTAAATATATAATCTATGGGTATAGTGTCAAGGTTCTAACTGATCATAAGCCCCTTACTGACTTTTTTTAAAGGTTTCAATCATAGTCCTAAAAGAACTCGGTGGCACATGATTATCCAGGACTTTGGAGCTAAAATTGGATACTTACCCGGTAAAGCAAACGTAATCGCAGATGCGCTATCTCGTAACCCAGTACCAACACACTCAATACCTTTCGCTGATCTAGAAGAAATTCCAATTCCTTCGCAAGCTATGAAAATTGCTATCGAAAATGGTCAATCTTTAGCCCAAACAACAGAGAATATTACAGATATAGAATGGAATCTAGATTCAGTACGACAAGAACAAATGAAAGATCAGAAATTAAGAGTAATAATAGATGCATTAAATAGGAATCCAGATGATAAGGAATATGTGAAATATACGAATCAATATTTCTTGATTAAGGATAACATTCTATGCCGATCCGTGGCTAGGAGAACCAGGAGTTCAAACACAGTTAACTAACGACCAGGTGGTTGTACCTATCACATTAATCCCAATCGTTCTGAAATGGCTTCACAACCATCCTCTGCATGGTCATCCTGGGTTCGAAATAACCTCAAAAGACCAAGTCATTATTTTACTGGTCTACTATGTTAAAAGATATTAGGACATATATTAAAAACTGTGATATATGTTTCCGTCACAAGGGCCATACTAAGAATCCTGTAGGTCTCGGAACTTATCCCGTGCCTAGCAAACCTTTTGAAAGGGTACACCTTGATTTATTGACAGGTTTTTACGAGACAGACCGGGGAATAAAAACCTCTTGGTTATAATTGACGCCCTTACACGGTATACTGAATTAATACCACTAAAAAGTAAAACAGCCATTGAGTGCGCTAGGAAGTTTTACGAGTGCTATATATGCAGACATGGAATTCCAAATATAATAATCTCTGACTCAGGTGGAGAATTCAATAATCACTTCCTTAACTCATTGTGCGAAATTCTGCAAATAAAGAAAATCAATACGATGATATACCATCCTGAATCTAATGGATTGGTAGAACGGGTTAATAGAAAGGTGCTAGACATACTGCGTGTAAACATAGGCGGTATGGACCCAAACTGGGATATTGCAATACCCACTGTGTCCAGTACCCTAAATAACAATTATCATACTTCAATCCGTATGTCTCCCCATGAAGCTGTTTATGGGATACCTGCTAGGTCACCTTTTCACATCTTATCCCCGACATCTAGTTTATCAGATCCATTGAAGGATATAATAGATGTTAGCCGAAGTAGATATCAAACACTTTATCAAAACCTCTTACAGGCTCAAGTGTTAATGAAGAATGCACATGATAAAAAGCTAAGGTCACAAAGCCTTACCAAGAAGGAGATATAGTATATGTACAGGTCTATGTTAGAAAAGGGCTAAATTGGAAATTATTGCCTAAGTTTGAAGGTCCTTTCATAGTTATAGAAGTTTTAATAGGTAACCGACTTAAAATTCGGAATCAGTCCGATTCAACGGATGTTCGAACAGTATCTATCTCTCTTGTGAGAGCTTAAGACAATGGTTTGTTATGAAAAAGTTAATTATTGTGTGAATTTTTACATCATTTGAATGATGCGATGTTTTTGTTTCATTATTTACAAGTTATTTGTTTTGCAGGCTCCAACATGAAGCTTGTCAAATTATACCATGCACTATTCCTCTCAATGTTTATCGTAGCTGGGAAGAGTTCTGAAATAACTTTACATCATGGTTCTATAGTAGAGGAAATGAATAATTTCTTTCTAACTGGCAGTAATATAGTTTTAGAAGTCAATATGAACGCCATTTTTACTAGCGAAAATGAAGTAATGACTTTGAAATCAGAATTGACTCTTTTTTATCAATCTCTGGCAGACTTGCATAAATCATTCTTAGCTAGCAGTGATCCAACGTCGCCTGATCAAGTCAGTGACACAATTAATATGCTTTTCTGGGAATTAAGGAATAAAACAAGCGAAGCTGAAATCTTGGCTCGTGATTTGCTAATGTGGTCAATACCTCATGACGTTACAGAAAGGCGTAACCCACTTGTTCTAGCGGCATTAAATTTGGTTGGTTCCGTAGCAGGTCTTGGGTTAGGGATTTCAAATCGTTTGAAACTTCGCGATCACGGGGTTAAAATCGAAAATCTGGAACATCAACAAGAGGTATTAGCAGGAGAACTAAACAAACAAATTCAAGCTTTGAACAGCGTAATCAGTAAAGTAAATGAACAGTCACGACGTTTCAATCAGGTTCATGACACTCAAGTTTTGTTAGCAACTTTGATGTATTATCATGCTAAAATTAATCATGTATACTCGAGAGTTTCAAGCTTTATCGAAAAATCAAAAGATTACGTGGAAGCTATAACACTTGCTGCTAAAGGCGTGTTGTCTCCTCATTTGTTACCGATTAAAGATCTTACTCAGATTATCAATAATGCTCACGATAAAATGCGCTATGTTCCAGTAGTAGATTTTCATAAAGTTGAATTTTATTACAGCTTGATCACAGTTAAAGTTGACCTTGATAAGATCGTAATCGACATTCCTTTCAACCCATCAGACGCGTGGAAAGCGTATAAAATTTCGCCTTTTCCCACGTATGTATCTAACGTCTCGACACCTATTATTAATAATCTGTCAGCTCTAGTATTGGTTTCCGCCAATAAGGAAGCTTTTACGGTAGTTCGAGACCAAGCACTGTTAAATGATTGCCATGATGTTATGAATAATGTAGTGTGCAGGATCGATTTGTTTGAATTCTTAAATGTATCTGATACGTCCTTGAATTCATGCGAATTGGACTTAGTACTTAACAGAACCTCTCCCCATACACGTGAACATTGTTTGGCTGGTTTAGTAAGGTATCGTGACAATCAGTTTCGTCACAGGCTCGTGAATGGCACGTCATTCGTCTTCTCTGCAGAACCATACATCGTCACTTGCCCAGATGGTACTAGGACAACAGGACACATGTTCGTCGTTAATGATGGCTGCATTACAACAACGTCGTCACTCTTCATCCGAGCTAGGACGTCGATCATCCGTGGGCGTAATTTCTTCATCAACACATCGTGGGGAAACACTAGGCTGCAAGGTCTAACAATTCCCTACAGCAGGCCCGTCGAAAACGCTATTGCATCATTAGACTTGCTGTCTCCTGCGAGCCATTCTTCTGATCACCATGATTTTCTTCTCCTCTACACATTAATTGCCGTTGCTATGTTGCTGGGAGCCGTAGGCGTAATCGTCAGCGTAATGTTTTGGAAAAAAGCACGAGAGATGAAGGAGACCATTGCGAAATCTGCTGATTCTCAAAGGTCAACGTTGGACTGGCGCAATTATATGTTCCGAGTTCGATAATGGAATTACTGGCCATTTTTTCATTAAAGCTCGTATACACAGAGAAAGACTGAAAAGGTTCTATTTTCGGTGGTAATATATGTGAGGAAGAGCTGAACATTTCTGGTGTTATCATTTATCTACATTTATTTCTTTAATAACCTATACTACATATGTATGTATCAATTGCGTGTAGTAGCATGTTGTTCATTCAACATTTTGCATTTAGTAATTTGGTTGTCCATACTGATTAATCTATCAGGATAACTGTTTGTTTATATAAACCTACCATATGGTTATTACCTTTTGGATACATTTTTAAGCATTGATTTCAATCTCTATCATTGCAAATGTATTCATATAATCTGTGCACAAATGTTTTTACTTCTAAATTGTATACGAATTGCATTATCATTTCAGGATTGCATTATCATTTCTGAATTGCATTATTTTATTTGATTTATCCGGATTACATTATCTATATATGATTTATATGTTAATCATTAGCATTATCAGTATAATCAATATTTGAGTTATATAACTTACCTTTTTTTCTCACTTTGCTACATTTTAGTAAGACTTGTGTTCACAAATATGCAACATATTTCAGTATTTGCTGTCTTCAGTAATTACTATGTATCCTCATTCACATTTTCAGTATAATGATTTTTGGAAGCGTATATTTTCTTTTGCTTTCTGAGAATTTATGCTTAGCTAGTGAATGCCTGTTTTGATGATTTCGTTTCTATTGTGTTTTACGTGGCCGAGCAAATGTCATATTTCATTTATGCCACATTTAAATAAACTACGCTTCTTAGTAAATCTAAGATAATTCCCAATATATATATCTCTGTCACACATGAAAGGAATGCTATTGCGAAATCTCAGTGCCCCCTAACCTTTCTCGTTACATTTATTTCCGTCAAACACACACACACACATATATATGGTTACTGAAGTCAATCCGAGAAGAGGAAAATAAGTTTTGCTTTGTTTTACAGAAATATATATATATATATATATATATATATATATATATATATATATATATATATATATATATATATATATATATATATATATATATATATATATATATATATATATATATATATATATATATATATATATATATATATATATATATATATATATATATATATATATATATATATACTGGGTGTTTCAAATTTAGAGCATCCCCAGCCCCCCTTCACAGAACAAATGGAAAATTATGAAGTTTTCTGCTATAGCCTATCTCCAAGTATATTATTTTAGGTTTCTATTAAGCTATTTTTCATTATACATTGCTTGTATTTTCAGACTGAGTTAGATACAGCCATGGCTAACGACTCGTAGGAAATCAGATGGATTGACCGAATCCGGGCTATAACCTTCAGAGAGGCCAGGGATGCTGGCACTTCCTTCATTTCACGTTCCTGGATAGCTAAATACATTAAAAGAGATGAATCCTTTGTTAAAAGAAACTGGAACAAAAATCCATATGACTGTCATCGCGAAAAGAGTGAGAATCTTGGAGGGCCTAAAGTCCTTTCTCAGGAGTCAAAAGACATCATAGCTGAGGCAGTGGGTAGACCAAGAAAGACTTTACATAAATTGGCGCTTGAACTAGAAAGAAAAAGGGGAAAGAAGAGACATTATAGTGCTGTACATCGTGAGTTGAAAAAATCTGGTATCAAGCCATTTCATGTTATCAGCAAGCCCAACATCACTCAGCAACAAAGAGAAGACCGTGCATGGTTTTGTGGTTCATTTCTTAAAGATTGGGATGAAGCTGACTTTCTCTATATTGCTGCATCAGATGAATTCTTCATTTACATAGTTAGGAAGCCAAAATCATAAAAATGACTTCATTTGGGCTGCAAAGTTGGATGATATCAGCGATGACGTGTGCTATCGCCAAGTTGAATGTTTGGGAATTTTTCTCTGTTTCACAGGCAAACGGTTAATGTGGATCATCAAAGAAGAAGGACAGTCATGGAATGGCGAATACTTCAGAGAAACTGTGCTTACTGGTGGAGTATTTCCTTTCCTCAAAGATCCTGAAAATGTGTTATCTGTTGAAGAAGTCACATTTTTGCATGATAAGGCACCATGTTTCAAGGCTCTTCAGACACAAGAGCTGCTTCGAAACAGTGGTATCAATTTCTTCTTGTCAAGTTAATTTCCAGGTAGCTCCCCTGACCTTAGCGTGTATGAAAATATTGGTAGTATCTTAAAGGATTGTTTTGAAGTGTGCACAGTGAACTATGATGGTATACCAAGCCTCGACGACCTGCGAAGAGAGAAGACCGACGTGCTCAGGGAAATGGAGTTTAAGTCTCAGCTTTTTTGCGATTTGCTGAAATCATACCCCTCAAGAATGCAGGCTGTGGTGCAGGCAGATGGAGGCCAAACAAAATATTAAATACTGAGAGAGAAACTTAAAAAATGCCTGTTCTGAATTACTTTTGTTGTTGTCCACATCAATTTTAATTTATGCTGTAGAGGGGGAGGGGCTCTAATTTCAGAAACACCCTGTATATATATATATATATATATATATATATATATATATATATATATATATATATATATATATATATATATATATATATATATATATATATATATATATATATATATAAGCAAATGTATACGTGTTTTATTCGACAGGACTTCTCCCCCACTGGCTGTGGGCCTAAGAAACCGGAGTTCAGCGCCTGCCCTATGAGCCTAGCGAGGCCCAGGAAGACTTTATATAAATAATACAACCAAAGTAATCTATTAAAACCGATAATAAAGACTGACGGTACTGTAGGTAAAATAAGTTTCCCCAACTTCCCTCTCTCCGATCAGCAAGACCGATTTTCCTGATATGTTATTAATGTTTCAGTGACATGAATAATAGCTAAAATAAGTCGTTCCAAACGAGATAAGGATATGAAAGCGAAGCCTTTCAGTTTGATTCAGGGAGACAACACAAAACTAAAGATTTGGTTCAAGTAAACTGCAGCAAAAAATTTCAGTTTCATAATTGCAATTCTCTCGATTAGACAATAATAAGTGTATGTCTTTTCTCATGTATATACTGTAGAGTCCCAGTAGTAATACTCAAATTTCATCATTTTTCGATGCAATATTTACTTATACTTGGTACTTTTCTTGTAACTCATACAAAACTTAAATACGCCCAAGCTACAATATTATATTTATAATTTGTGTACGTCAAGTAAAGTATCGTAGGACATAATCATTTCAGTAATGTTCGTACCATAACACATATATTTCAGAAAATATGGCCGCCACAATGTTAAAAGGTACAGAGTGTGATGAAAGAATTTTTGGTTGCGAGATGGTACTGTTGAAGCCGTCAGTTGCAAAATCTTTGTATTCAGCAAATAGTTGATCATCTCAGCAGTTAATGTGATGAACACGCGGTGTTGGCTGAATCATATGACCAAGTCGCTATGCGCGTACGAGAGTTCGTGTGTTATAGAATCTCGATTTTGTGTCTAATTCTGCCCAAAAATTAGTTCGGTCGTTCATTAGCAGACCTAGATCGGGATCGTGAAGACATTATCTTTGAGTGTGGTGAGCTCTTAGAATTGGCAGAATAAGGTACAGTCCAGACTCTTCGTTTTTCTATGTGAATTGTGGATTTATGGTCTTTTACCATATTTCAAGACATTGTTGAACTTATGTTTTTTTACCATATTTCAAGACATTTTTGATTTTGTGTGGGAAGTGGATGTAGCATTTTACTATTTCAATATTCTATTTTATTGTGTTCTATATTTTACCAGTATGTTATTTATTCATGCATTTTAGACTTTTCATTATTATGTTTTTGCACTTATATATTTTTGGGAGTATTATCTGTGTTCATTTTTTTGACAGATGTCATTGGTGTGATTGTGGTGATGACTTTGTGGTCAAAACATGATGTTATCATGCTGGTGTGATCATAGAGAAAGACAGTCGCAAACCTTTGCAATGTCTAGTATTTTATGTGGGAGACTTGAGACCAGACTTTACAAAGTCTATAATGGAATATGTGAGAATTTTTGAGTTTGCAGGCTATTAGCCATAATCAGATTTTTAGTTGGACTGAGACTAAATCTTGAGTTAGATGTTTTTCTTAATTGACAATTTCATTTATGATGCATTTTAATCTTTGCTTTGTTTATTCATTGCTTGTTGGGTTGCTTTAAGTAATAAATCTATTTTTGGTAGGAAAGATTGAGTTTTCCTTATATGACCCATTTCATTTCTTTAATGTGGAATGAGAGAGAGAGAGAAATCCGTGCGAGAACGAAAGAGATTTTTGTGACGTTAGCGAGAGAGAGAGAGAGAGAGAGAGAGAGAGAGAGAGAGAGAGAGAGAGAGAGGGCGAGTGTGAAATACCCGCTGAGAAAGACTCGCTGTTGAAAGAGAGAGAGAGAGGAAACAAGGTTGACCCCCCTCCCCCCATCGCATCTGAACACAGACCAATCAGTTCGCTGCGTAGTGTTCTTACCCAGAACATTCTTATCTGTTCCCGAACAGTTGTAACAGAAGATTTGGTGGCAGCGGTGGGATGGGGGTCAACCTTGTTTCCTCTCTCTCTCTTTCAACAGCGAGTCTTTCTCAGCGGGTATTTCACACGCCCTCTCTCTCTCTCTCTCTCTCTCGCTAACGTCACAAAGATCTCTTTCGTTCTCGCATGGATTTCTCTCTCTCTCATTCCACATTAAAGAAATGAAATGGGTCATATAAGGAAAACTCAATCTTTCCTACCAAAAATAGATTTATTACTTAAAGCACCCCAACAAGCAATGAATAAACAAAGCAAAGATTAAAATGCATCATAAATGAAATTGTCAATTAAGAAAAACATCTAACTCAAGATTTAGTCTCAGTCCAACTAATAATCTGATTATGGCTAATAGCCTGCAAACTCAAAAATTCTCACATATTCCATTATAGACTTTGTAAAGTCTGGTCTCAAGTCTCCCACATAAAATACTAGACATTGCAAAGGTTTGTGACTGTCTTTCTCTAACGCTGTGTGCTATATTACGGGTGAAAATGTCACTTGGGACATAGGCTTGCTCGAACAAAAGCAAGATGAAGATAAATTGTTGTCGGATGCTAAGGCATTTCTTAGGGGAGTTTCACCGAAGAAAGGGTATAAGTTGCCTTTTTCTGGTCTAGAGTTGGAGAATAATTTATTGCTGAGGAAAGTTAAGTATAACTTGCGAAGTACTCGAAGCATGGGTGAAATTACACAAATCATCGTGCCAGAGAGTCTAGTACCACAAGTTCTAGACATTGTACATTGCAAATTTGGTTCTCCTCATTTAGGTGTGGACAAGACGTATGAAAACGTCAGGTCAAAGTTCTTTTGGAAAAATATGTTTTCCGCAGTGGAGGCCTTTGTAAAGAGTTGCGCTGTTTGCAATGCGAATAAGCCGGCGACGACGGTGTCGTGTCGTTTGGGTTCATATCCCGTACCACATAGGCCGTTTCAGAGAGTGCATATGGATATTCTGGGTAACTTCTCAGAGTCCGCTTATGGTTATAGACATTTATTAGTAGTTGTTGACAAGTTAACTCGTTTTGTCGAGATTTTCCCACTGAAGTACAAATCAGCTGAGGAAGTTGCTATAGCGTTCTTTAAGGGGATAATTTGTAGATATGGTGTTCCTGAATGTCTGATCACAGACAATGGTAGGGAGTTTATTAATAAGACTTTAGAGGGTCTTGCCAATTTGTTGGGGATAAAGAAAGTATCTATAATCCCGTATATACCTGAAGCGAATGGGTTATGTGAGAGGGCGAATCGGAAAGTAATCGAAGCTTTGCGCATAACAGTGGGTGGTTCCGATACACATTGGGACAGATCTTTGGATGAAGTGCGATATAGTATCAATACTATGACGAATGACACAATTAAGATATCTCCAGCAGAAGCTTTGTATGGGTACAAGTTGAAAGGACCTTTCGATTTGTTGCCAGAGCGAGTTCAGGGTGATGTTACGGTCACTTCGTTGATAAATACAGCGAGAGAAAGATTTGCACGTATCAGTAAAGAACTTGAACTTAGTTCGCGCGCAATGGTAGAGAAAGTAACGCGAAATCGAGGGGAGTAGCTTTTTCGATGGGTGATAGAGTGTTTGTTAAAGTGAATGTTCGGAATGATCTGAATTATAAATTAAGTCCGAAGTTCCACGGACCTTTTGAGAGTGTAGAGATCAAAAGAGGGAATAGATTTGTAGTAAAAGACGTAAATACCGGTGTGACGAAATTAACTCATATTTCAAAGTTAAAGAAAGTTGGGATGTAATGGAACATTTGTATATAGTTAGAGGGATAAATGGGTTGATATTTGTATATATTGTATATAATACTTGTTTTTTTTTTTGTTTTTTTTTTGTCTCGTATTTATTTTTTTTTTTTTTTTGATGAATTAGAGAATAGGAGAAGTAAAAGAGCAGCACCTTTAGTTCTTGTAGGTGTTGGCGTGATTGCTGCGATTGGAGCAATGTCCATTGGGAGTTTAGTCAAAGTAGCAGAAGTTCAAAAAGACTTAATAGCTCAAGGGAAACAGTTAAATCAGTTGCAAGAGAGTAATAAGAGGTTGAGTAATAGTTTTGAAACAATGAGACGTTCTTTGAATGATTTGTCAGTTTGAGTAGAAGGTTTGAAAGAAGATCTTGATGTGACAATTGCATTCCTTACGATCCAACATACTGTTCTTAATGTTGAGAAAGAAACTGATTCTCTAAGGACAGAAGTGCAAATGCAAGTTGAAGCAATTATTGCTGCAGCAGATGGTCGTGTGTATGGTGACATGTTGCCTTTGGGATACTTAGAAAATATTCTAAGGAATTCCGCTTATTTGCATGGAGCGAAAGTATTGTTTACGGGAGGAGATTTGTATTTGTATTATAATGTTTTGAAGGTGAGGTTGTCTGATCGGGGATTGATAGTATGCGTTCCTGTCAGTACGATGAAGCCTTTTGTTAGTTTTGTTATTAGACCTTTTCCGAGTGCTTTTGGAGACTTAGTAGTGATATGGAAGGGATTAGAGATCATGTTCATTTTGGGAGATCAATATCAGGGTTTGGGAGTTGATTATAAGACAGGTTGTACCTTGGTTAGGGAGAAGTATGTGTGTGACAGTAGTGTTTTCCAGTTGCAAGTTGTGTCTGTGGGTGGTTGTGAATTGTCTTTAGTTCATAGACAGACTCCGACTGAATGTGACTTTATACAGTTTCCACGTGAATACCACATGATCACCACCAGAACGCTTACTGCCGTATATTGCAAAGAGTGCCCCATCACGACGATGTGCCAGAATAACCAGACGACGACGTTCGTGCTTCAAGGGTCCAAGCTGTTCGACTCATCCTGCAGAATCCTGTCTACGGACTTTCTCGTACTTAGCCGTGCTGTGTTCAACAGTTCCGAGAAGATATTTATGCGTCATATGCATAACAATCACGATATAGTTCCAGTGCCTTCGACAGAGATACCGATGACTGTCCCGCCGATGGAAGAGATCGAGGATACGTTCATGGTCGAGTACCGTGAATATTTGTTGCCAGCTGTCTTAATGATTTTAGTGGTCATTTTTCTGATAGTTCTTATTATGGGAGTAGTAAAGCTCATTTGTGCTTGTAAGACTTCACGCAAGTGCTCTAAGACAATGTCCCCAGTAGGTGTGCAAGTACGTCATGAGGGCAGTATCTAAGCTGTAGTTCAGTAGACATTGCTAATTGAGCATAAGCCCTATCTGTTATGTTTTATACATATGCTTTTGTTTTAGTTTGCCGTTAAGGAGAGCGAGACGCTCTTATGTGGTGGCCGAGCACTATTTCAGAAAATATGGCCGCCACAATGTTAAAAGGTACAGAGTGTGATGAAAGAATTTTTGGTTGCGAGATGGTACTGTTGAAGCCGTCAGTTGCAAAATCTTTGTATTCAGCAAATAGTTGATCATCTCAGCAGTTAATGTGATGAACACGCGGTGTTGGCTGAATCATATGACCAAGTCGCTATGCGCGTACGAGAGTTCGTGTGTTATAGAATCTCGATTTTGTGTCTAATTCTGCCCAAAAATTAGTTCGGTCGTTCATTAGCAGACCTAGATCGGGATCGTGAAGACATTATCTTTGAGTGTGGCGAGCTCTTAGAATTGGCAGAATAAGGTACAGTCCAGACTCTTCGTTTTTCTATGTGAATTGTGGATTTATGGTCTTTTACCATATTTCAAGACATTGTTGAACTTATGTTTTTACCATATTTCAAGACATTTTTGATTTTGTGTGGGAAGTGGATGTAGCATTTTACTATTTCAATATTCTATTTTATTGTGTTCTATATTTTACCAGTATGTTATTTATTCATGCATTTTAGACTTTTCATTATTATGTTTTTGCACTTATATATTTTTGGGAGTATTATCTGTGTTCATTTTTTTGACAGATGTCATTGGTGTGATTGTGGTGATGACTTTGTGGTCAAAACATGATGTTATCATGCTGGTGTGATCATAGAGAAAGACAGTCGCAAACCTTTGCAATGTCTAGTATTTTATGTGGGAGACTTGAGACCAGACTTTACAAAGTCTATAATGGAATATGTGAGAATTTTTTTGAGTTTGCAGGCTATTAGCCATAATCAGATTTTTAGTTGGACTGAGACTAAATCTTGAGTTAGATGTTTTTCTTAATTGACAATTTCATTTATGATGCATTTTAATCTTTGCTTTGTTTATTCATTGCTTGTTGGGTTGCTTTAAGTAATAAATCTATTTTTGGTAGGAAAGATTGAGTTTTCCTTATATGACCCATTTCATTTCTTTAATGTGGAATGAGAGAGAGAGAGAAATCCGTGCGAGAACGAAAGAGATCTTTGTGACGTTAGCGAGAGAGAGAGAGAGAGAGAGAGAGAGAGAGAGAGAGAGAGAGAGAGAGAGAGAGAGAGACAGAGAGCGTGTGAAATACCCGCTGAGAAAGACTCGCTGTTGAAAGAGAGAGAGAGGAAACAAGGTTGACCCCCCCCACCACCGCCTCTGAACACAGACCAATCGGTTCGCTGTGTAGTGTTCTTACCCAGAACATTCTTATCTGTTCCCGAACAGTTGTAACACATATAATTGGAGAACATCTCTTGATTATTGCTGGTAATGCAAGGGGAGCATAATTGACCTACCCAGTTCTTGCAGCACTTGCTCTTCAGTCTTTCTCTTCATCTTGATTGATTTTAGAGGAGAGGTCATGGCACTGAATTGGAATGCATCTCCCTCCCAGCATTTACTGCACGCTTTGTTAGTGCGTGGCATCAATTGAACTCTTTGAGAACCTGTTCCAAGTGATGAGTCATAGAAATGTTTTATTGCATAGTGCTCTTAGATTGCAGAGAATATTTTAATATTTTTATGACGTTATTGCATTTCAGTTAAACAATAATGATTCCAAACATTATTGTGACGCAGTTCACTTTTCGTAACAGATGGAAGTTTTTTCCATGGAATGCTCTCTCTCTCTCTCTCTCTCTCTCTCTCTCTCTCTCTCTCTCTCTCTCTCTCTCTCTCTCTCTCTGGTCATATAAATTTCTGAACTAATCTGCTAAATACAGCAATTTAATAAGTAACTTTTATATAAACTACTTATCATAGTTCTTTTACATTTGAAGCTAATAATGGTAATTTTATTAGGGTAATCATCCATACTGAGTATGTGTGTATGTACATATGTATATCACTTTCAAAGACATACGTATGTATGCATGTATGTACAGTATGTATGCTAGGGCAAGGGTTTCATCTCGGTTCTGATCCTGAATCCTGAACTTTGGAGGTCCTACAGCAAATACTGTTAAGGATCTGACTGATCAGACCTTTAACGAAGCGAATGCAAATACGTCCCCAAGGGCCAGTCGACCCGGAGGCTTCCCTGCTTGTGCCTGGGAATTGCTTGTCTGTGAGGGCACGCGAGGGAAATCAGCCGCAAGCGAAAGTGGCCACAAAACATCGTCCAATTGTCTGTTAACGTCAGCTACTGGGACGGTTTTTCTCTGCGCAATTGAAAGAGAGAGGCACCGTTGAGGGATTGATCCTCTAATCTTAATTGGGGAAAGCTGCCCTGATATGGAAAACTGTAGTATCTGCAAAGTTTCCGAAGTTGAGATATGCTGCCACCTACTGGGCTCGTGAAACACGAATACATAAGTTACTGCAGTTTCAGAATGAATTTATTTAGGGGGTCTCATTTGCAGTATCTGCAAAATCCGTAGTAGTGCAAAGGAAAACTGCAGTATCGACCATTTTTCTCAGTTTTGTATTTTTGTAGATACTGCAGTCTTCCATTTTAGGGCAGAAAGATACTAATCCGGAGAGCAGGAAAAAGGAGGATTGTGTTTTAGAGTACTGCTGCACTATCTATCTATTTCAGCCATTGTTTAAATTGTTGGAGAGCATTAAGTGCTGGAATTGGGGATCACGAGCCATTTAAAATTGAAGCGAAAATGGATAAAATTGCCTGATAACCAGAATTGACTGTTGAATCTTGGCAGAAATGATTCTTTCATTTTCTCGAAAGGAAGATTCAAAGCGAATACCATGTTGCAATATATCTAATTTCATGTAAGTATGTTCAGTACTTATCTTCAAGACAATACTTCTAATGCTTCATTGTAAAGATATTGCGAACTTTCAAGTGAACTTCATTTGAAACTACGTTTGATTTTATATGTAAAGGCCGCTACTAACGCTCAGCTATAATGCGCAGTTATGCCTGCACAGTCGGCCTGCCTGCACAGTCGGCCTGTGCAGGAAAAACAACCCACTAACGTTATGTTTTGCCTGCACAGGCCGACTGTGCAGGCATAAGTGCGCAGGTACAGTCGGCCTGTGCAGGAAAACTAAACCCACTAACGTTCAGTTTTACCTCCACAGGCATAACTGCCCAAAGTTAATTAAGTATACCTTAGTTTTACCAGACCACTGAGCTGCAGGTATAATTGAACCTTAGTGGGTTCAGTTTTGCCTGCACAGGCTGACTGTGCAGCCTAAACTGCGCAGGTATAGCTGAGCGTTAGTAGTGGCTTTAATTAAGAGATAAAGAACAAGCATTCCGTACTTGCCGTTTTTTTCCTTTTTATTTGCATGCACGTATATTTCTTCTATGACCGCCATTTCACTGCATTTTATAGCTGTTATAGACTACGTTTGATTGCCTTTGCGTTTTACCCTTTATCTAAGCTATATTCAGTGAAACATCGTTGATCAAACATCAAATCTCAGGACACTGTGAATAAAATCATCACCAATTTATTTAATTATCCCGCTCTCAATTTACACTTTATGGTCTTTTGTGAATCACATAATCTAGCCACTGGGGGGGCAAGCCAGCCCAACTTGGTGCCGGTCCCAAGCCCGGGTAAATAGAGAGGGTTAGTGACAGGAAGGGCATCCGACTGTAAAAACCCAATGCCAGAACCATGGTTAGTCTAATCCAGATTCAGAGAGAATGCCAGGGCGTACCCCGGTTAAGCGACGCGCAGGGGCTTTGCCTGACCCCTCCGATAAATAGGCAAGGGCTACCGCAGTGTGGGCGATTGTGGTTAAAGAAGCAAGTCCATATGATTAGAATTGGGACACTAAATGTGGATAGTATGACAGGAAAGAGTAGAGAGGTGGTGGAGATGATGAATACGAGGAGAGTTGACATCTTGTGTGTGCAAGAAACAAGGTGGAGAGGGAACAAGGCAAAGGAAATAGGAGGAGGATGTAAGCTCCTGTACAGTGGAGCAGACGAGAATGGTAGAAGTGGAGTAGGCATCATTGTAAACAGTGAACTGAAGGAAAAAGTGGTAGAAGTCAAAAGAAGTGGTAGTCGGATAATGAAGGTCAAATTAATGTTATCAGAAGAAGTCCTAAATGTGATAAGTGCTTATGCCCGACAAGCTGGATGTGATGAGGAAGAGAAGTCAATGTTTTGGCGGGAGTTGGATAAAGTATTAACATCAATCTCAGAGGAAGAGAGAGTTGTATTGGGTGGAGACTTGAATGGACATATAGGTACAGATAGAAGAGTGATTTCAAGAATCCATGGAGGACTAGGAATGGGGAGAGGAACGAAGAAGGCGAAGGCATCATAGACTTCAAGCAGTGGCATTTGATATGGCACTAATTAATACATTCTTTATGAAGAAAGATTATGTGACATATAGAAGTGGTGGAAGAGAGAGTCAAATTGATTTTCTGCTCTGTAGGAGATAACACCTTAAGGAAGTAAAGGATTGTAAAGTGATATATGGGGAGAATGTTGGCCACCAACATAAGCTGGTGGTTGCGGACCTTTCAATTCGAAAAGGGACAAAGGGAAAGAGGAAAAGTAACCCTAAGATCAAATGGTGGGAGCTAGAAAAGGCAGAAAATGTGGAGTTGAGATCTAGGTTTAAGGAGAATGTTCTGAGAGAAATAAAGTTGGAAGATGATGTAAATGATTGGTGGGAGTTTAACAGCAATGTGATCCTAAGGCATGGGGAGGAAATTTTAGGCAAAACATCAGGCAAAGGTCCCCCAAAAGATAAAGAAAGCTGGTGGTGGAATAAAGACACACAAGACAAGATCAAGAAAAAGAAAGAATCCCAAAAGAACTATGATAAACACAAAACAGAAGAAAATGAGCAAATATCAAAAGAAGCAAAGAAAGTTGCAAAACAACAAGTTGCCAGAGCCAAGGCTGCTGCTTTTAATGATTTGTATGAGAATGTTGACACACCGGAGGGCCAAAGAAACATCCACAGGATAGCCAAAGCTAGAGACAAAGCAACAAAAGACCTCACACACATTAAGCAAATTAAAGATGGAAATGGTAAGGTTCTAACAAAAGAGGAGGAAATTAAAAGTAGATGGAGAGAGTATTTTGAAAATCTTCTAAATGAAGAAAATCCCAGGAATATCATTGAGGATGGAGTAGCAAATGAAAGAGAAGTTCCCAGGATTAGTCGGAGAGAAGTGAGGCGGGCACTAAGTAAAATGAAGAAAGGTAAAGCAGTGGGACCAGATGGAATACCAGTCGAGGTGTGGAGGTGCTTAGGAGAGGAGGAATTGACATCTTGTGGGACTTGTTCAATAAGATCTACCAGCAGGAGAAGATACCTGACGCCTGGAGAAACAGCCTGCTAGTCCCCATTTACAAAGAAAAAGGGGACATCCAAGATTGTGCCAACTATCGGGGCATAAAGCTGATGGCACATACCATGAAAATCTATGAAAGAATAATAGAGGCAAGGCTAAGGGCTGAAACATCTATAAGTGACGAACAGTTTGGGTTCATGCCAGGAAAAGGGACAACAGATGCCATCTTTGTATTGCGACAAGTAATGGAAAAATATAGAGAAAAAGGAAAGGAACTACATCTTGTATTTATAGATCTTGAGAAAGCATATGATCAAGTGCCTAGGCAAGAAGTGTGGAGGTGCATGAGGGAAAAAGGTGTCTCAGAAAAATATGTGAGGATTGTAAATGATATGTATAGAGAAGCAACAACACAGGTAAGAAGCTCAGTGGGAACAACAGACAAGTTTGAGGTGAAAGTGGGACTCCACCAAGGTTCTGCCATGAGTCCCTATATTTTTGATATGGTAATGGATGTGAAAGATCAGGTGCCTTGGAGTGTACTCTTTGCAGATGACATAGTGCTAGTGACCACCAGTAAGGAAGAAGCAGACAGGAAATTGGAGTTGTGGAGAAGTGCATTGGAGGACAGAGGCCTAAAGATAAGCAGAGCAAAAACGGAATATATGTGGATGAGTGGAGGAGACCAAGAGGAAGCATCAACTTAGTGCAGGCAGAAGTAAAAGAGCTACATCCTTTAAGTACCTTGGGTCGTGTGTCACTGATTGTGGAGGGATGGAGGAGGAAGTGAATCACAGAATACAATCAGCTTGGTGCAATTGGAGGAAAACATCAGGTGTGTTATGTGACAAAAGATTTAATGTAAAGATGAAGGGAAAAATGTACGAGAGCATTGTCAGACCTGCGTTGATGTATAGTTGTGAAACATGGCCTATGAAGAAAGCACAAGAGAGAAAGATGGAAGTGGCAGAAATGAGAATGCTGCGTTGGATGTGCGGAGTGACAAGAAGAGACAGGATAAGGAATGACTTCATAAGAGGGATGGTGAAAGTTACAGAAATATCAAAGAAACTGCAACAGAGACGATTACAGTGGTTTGGACATGTTATGAGAAGAGGAGGATTCTGTATGTAAAAGAACCATGAATATGGAAGTGCCTGGAACAAGGAGGAGAGGTAGACCAAGAATGAGATGGAGAGACACAATTAACAGGGACATGCAGGAGAAGAACGTGAGTGAGGTAATGCTGCATGATCGCAGAAGATGGAGAAGACTAATAACAAACAGCGACCCCATATAAAGATGGGAAAAGCTGAAGATAAAGAAGAAGAAGGTCTTTTGTGAATCACATGATCTGGATAAACTACTCAGTTAGAATGATAATAATGATAAAAATAATCAGAGTACTTTTACTAAGTCTTTCTTGTTGATCATGTCTTCGTGCAGACTTTTTTTTTTTGCCTCAATTTTCACGGTTGAATGAAATGCTCACATTATGTTCCCTTATTATATGATACATCTCTGGATTTTATCATGTCAGATACTCCTGATCAGGCAAGCTCTCTCTCTCTCTCTCTCTCTCTCTCTCTCTCTCTCTCTCTCTCTCTCTAGTCTCTCTCTCTCTCTCTCTCCATATATTCCTCCCTCACCTTGCCTCTCCCTCTTCACTTTCCTCCTCCTTTCTTTTTCCTGTCCCCTTCCCCATATTTGGTATCAGCGCAATTTGAATGTCATGGCAAATTGCCTTAGTAACCTTTCTATGATTTCCTTCTACCTCCTCAAAACCTCTAACTAATCCGCCATCTCCTCCTCACTTTCCTCCTTCCATTATTCCTCTCTCCGTCGCCATGTTTTTAGCATCAGAGCAATTTAGATTTCATAGCAAGTTGCCTGAGTAACCTTTTTATGATTTCCTTCTACCTCCCTCAAAACCCCTCCCTCACCCATCCTCTCCCTCCATCTTACTTTCCTCCTTCCATCCCCCGCCATCCCCATGTTTAGCATCAGAGCAATTTAAATTTCATAGCAAGTTGCCGGAGCAACTTGGGCTTCTCGCAAACACGGTTTTTAATGTGACTAAGACGGTGTCAATCATGAGTTGTACCTATATATATAATAAAGGTTGAAACTTCTTGGGTCTAATTACTCGGCTGAGTTTCCCCCTTTATTTTGGTGTTTGATATCGTGATAGAGTTCGTGAACATTAGTCTTCTCTCTACGATATAAATGTGCTTGTTTTGATTATTCCTAGGTTTCATTTCTGCCTTTACTTTGGTACTTGTGTCAGTTATTCATTTCTGTTCCGTACTTTCTTCCTTGTTTTAGGTATTCATATTTTTTGTTTATTTGTTCCTTTTGAACTTCATGAACAAAATTGAGGAAGTGTAAACTCTGTCCTTTTTCCATAGTTGACGCAGGTTTTGCAAAGATTTAATACCTGTCTCATTTTACCCAAGGGCCACGGAATGTTTATAAAAGTGAAGACAAAGTATTCGCTTCTTGATGACTTTTTCTCCATCTGTAATCATGATGGCTTATTTGCTGTTTGCATCATTTGAAAAGTTGTAAGTTTTATTCAGTTCACCTACTGTAGATTTCACAAAAACCTAGAGGTGACTATTGAACACGGTAGAGATTTCCATATTCTTTCACCAATACTCGTTCACACACACACACATACACACACACACACACCCACACCTCCTTCCCCCCACTTTCCACAAAGATACTCTCTAATGACATTTGGTCAAACGGACGATTTACTCTAAAATAATAGGACATGGGTAAAAGAGTTGAGAAGCATATCTAAATAAAATAAAAATAGAAACAATTATATATACCTGATAAAAAAACTTATCTATATGAAATTATGGCAATCATACTAGTTCATTTTAGTTGTAAGTATTAAAAATAAGTTTTCATTTTCTGGAAGTCATTTTTTTATGATTTTTATGCCATTTTGTTTCCATTTTCTTTATTTTACGTAAATATTGTAATTTCTTTTTATTCAGCTCATGGAGAATGCTTCTTATTAATGGTTATTTAATGATACTCTTTTTTTATTTATGATCTAATTTAAAAAAAGAAATGACTCGAAAAAATGGTAAGGATGCTATACTGCAAGGACATCAGCGTCATACGTTCCCAAATCTTTTCAAGTTAAGACTACAAAAATACCTCCTTTCACTTTGAAGAGCAGTTTTATTAAGAATTACTCAACCGGACTGTTACAGTAGTTGCCCTGTGAACTAAAAAACAAAAAGGAGATTCTTTAACCTAACTGGTTCCGTTGTGGAGTGACCCAGTGACTCACAAGGAAAGTTTTTTTTTAAATAATGGTCCTTTACAGATAGATAAAAAGAAAATACATATGTTTTTGAATTAAAAACTCTTGAGGAAAATTTAAACGAGTCAATTTTCGGAGGATTTCCTTCCTCTGCTTCCGTAGCAGATGGCAGGTAAAGCATCACGTTCATCTTCTATATTCTGTTTTTAGACCTAAAAGGGTTTATACTTCGACCTTCTCAAGATGCTTCTCTGACTCACCAAAAGTATCGAACAGAGTTAACTTTGGTGATAAGTACTCATAGAATTGCACATATATAGATATATATCATCATCATCATCATCATCAGGTGCCATATCCCCAAGGACGTCGGCAATCATGGCTCGCCACTCCTCTCTATTTCCGGCTCTCTGCGGCAACTGAGCTGCAGACATTCTTCCTCCAGTTATTCTCACCAATCCATCCACATATTTTTGTCTAGGTCTTCCTATCAGCCTCCTTCCATTGATTTTACCAGTGTGAGAGAGATGTTCTAGTTCTTGTCTTCTCACTATGTGACCCACAAACCACATTTGTCTACCTCTCACTGAAGCCAAAAGTTCTCTCTCAATGCCTACTCTCTCTAATACTTCCTCATTAGTTTTCCTTTCTGACCATGATATTTTCAGCATCCTTCTCCAAAACCACATTTCTGCAGCCTGTAACCTCTCCTCGTCTGCCTTCCTCAAGATCCAAGTTTCATAGCCATACAACAATACAAACCAAAAAAAACATTTCACAAACCTCCTCCTCCTTACATTCATAGATATTTTCGAGTTGGTGACTAATTTCTTGATCTTACCAAATACATCTTTTGCCATGGATATTCTCTTCCTGATCTCTTTTTCGCATTTTCCATCACTTGTGACAGTGCATTCTAAACAATTAAAACTATCGGTTTGTTTAACTGTTTCAGCATTAATTCTTATATCTGTTCTTGGGAGATTTCATCTTTGGGGATAACCATAACTTCTGTTTTCTTAATATTTATTGATATATATATATATATATATATATATATATATATATATATATATATATATATATATATATATATATATGTATAATTGTGTTTTATAAATCTCTTGACATAAAAGATTTTATGGCTTTTGATACACACAACATATGTATAATTGTATATATATATATATATATATATATATATATATATATATATATATATATATATATATATATATATATATATATAAAACTGAAATGTGTGTGTGTGTGTGTGTGTGTGTGTGTGTGTGTGTGTGTTTGTGATTATGTCTGTGTATACGAGAGAGAAAAGCGTACTACCAAGAGAGATACAGACTGAAAATGCCCCTGGAGGTGTAATAAAACAATTTTTGAAAAAAATATTTTATTCATTATTTTTTGTCACCAGTGGGGAAACTGGACTTCTGATTGAAATTATATTTTTGGACACACAAACTGGAACATTTCATGTAAATTCGAGAGATATAAAACAAAAGAAGTAGTTAGCATATATGTTTTAGAAGTATATATTAATAATGCTTTAAATACAATCACTTTTTTTTTTAATTCTGCCCATAGCTGATTTTTATTGAATTTTTAAAGTTGATTGAAGGGCTGATTGCGGGTATGACCGCCATACTCTAAGAAACAAATATCCTTTACTATCAAATGGTCTATTTAAGGAATATTCCTTTCATTTGGTAACTAACATGAATCACCTCTCAACAGAAATGGTTCAGTGCTTATAAAAGTCAAGATTTACTGAGAAATCATAAACTATTTAGCTGTATAAAACATAATTATGCTCATTCAATAAGCAAGGACATGAATGATCTGACGACCTCTGACGTTATCAAGTCCTGTCGGTGGAGACTAACCAGGATCTTTCCCCATGGACGGATTCAGAGTCTACATTTGTTATATTATATATTATTATATATATATATATATATATATATATATATATATATATATATATATATATATATATATATATATATATATATATATATATATATATATATATATATTTTCATGATATTGCCTTGTAATACGTATATCCTCCTATAATTTTGACATATTTACTTTTTTCATGTGTTATGTTTAATGATAATGATTGTTGAAGTGTCATATTTAGTTTGGCATCAGATCTCAAAAGAACTTGATTAAGTTACTTGATAGCGTAATTTAGAATTGTTAATACAATTTTAATAGTAACGTAATTTAGAACGAATATCTTTCTTGGTAAAAGCGTAGCTTATGAACACGTGTGTGTGTCCACCAGGGCTTGTTTCATTTCAGTTGTCATCAGTTCAGATAAGAGCGAGCGCTTTGTTTTGGGGTTAGTGATGACAGGTTTGCAAAACAAACGCCGATTCGTCCCATACGGGCTCAAGACGAGTGATTTCATGTTGTTACATGCGTTGTTTGAGTCACGTACGCCACTTTGAGAGAAAGAATACGTGTCCTGATCAATTACGTCATGTTTTGTAAGATGCATTCAAAACGTTTTGCTGGGATGACGTAACTTTCCTTCTAGAAGCTTCTCCATTGTATCTCGCACCCAAAACGCTTTAATGACGTCACCTCCCTGTTTCTAGAACTATTGTATCTCGTACCCAAAATGCTTTAATGACATCATGTAATTGTTTCACGTATTACTGGAATCCTAAAATTTGTTTCATTCTGATTTCTGAGACCAGTCGATTTGGTTCCATCTCTCTCTCTCTCTCATTCCTAATTAGGAAGAGATTACTTTTAACGTAATTTTTTGTGGTCACTTTTAACATTAACTTTTGAGATCTGAATTTAGCAAAATTTTTTAGTTCGTAACGGCGCCTGGTAAAAAAGTGTGTATTGTGTAACGCAGCTGCAGCAAGTGATTTACAGAGGTTTTCACAAGTTGTGTAAGGTAACGTGAAATTTTACTTATTGATACCATGGTATGATAAGTTAGGAAGTTGTGGTATGATAAGTTAGGAAATTTTGAACAAGTGAGATCATTAATGATAAATCTTACGTGTATTTTTGTGTGTTTTTCTATTTACAATTTCTTTATATTTTCACATTTTTTATGTTTGTGATGTAACATTTATTTACATAGCATTGTAAATATTTCTTGGTAATTTAACATTGCATACTTAATTTAACATTGCATACTTAATTTAACATTGCATACTTGATTTCATTTATTGAGATTTTCTTTTTAAATCTTGAGTAATTCTTGATAGTTTAAATTTTGCTTGATTAATTTAAATTCCTGATAAAGTTTTTGTGAATTAGTTTTGTTTCATAATTTAATTCAAGAATTCATTGAGTTTTGTGTTATTTTCAACTAATAGTAAATTTTTCAGATTGTGAATTCTAATTAATTGTGAATTCTAGTTATAAACTTTGAATCTGAAAATAAATTTTTGTATTTAACATTTTTAGAAAAACAGTGTTTCATTTATTGACCATCAGTGAATAGGATTGATTGTGTGTGCATAAGGCAAAGTGATAAACATGTTTTGTTCTTTTAGTTTTGCTAAAGTGAATTAAGACCAAGGAAACAGTTAGAGTTTTTTGATGGAGTGATGCCCTTTTACTCTAGAAGATTTCTAGTTTAATTTTTGATACCTCACACATATTCTGATGAACTTAGTTTGATTTTTCAAGTGATTGATAAATAAGTTTTTTCTTAAGGGATCACTGTTACCTTTAGAGTACTCAGTCGTAACAATTAATGTTATGAGAGTTCAGGTATCTGGCTGAAGTGAGGTATATTTTTGAATCTTGAGATTAGTTATGTAATAACCAGGTACTTGATACGCATCGTGACATAATATTGTTTGGTGCCCAGAGACCCGTGGAACAAAACAAAATATCACTCTGGTTTATGGTTTATGCTGGTGGTGTTAGGGATATATTTTGATAGGAGAGTGACCACATAGTTATTTTTTGCTTTGTATTGTGAATTATTTAGTTGAGTAACTTAGAGGAAATGGCTCTGTTCAATGTTCAGAGGTTTTTAGCAACTCCTTCCATCCAAGAGTTATCTGAATCCAAACTGACTAAGGCACAGTGGATTGCTTTAGCAGTAGCATGTTGGGGTAATGTGTCTAGTGGTATGATTAAGGCACAAATCAAATATATTGCAATCCAAGCGTTGATGGACTCTGGTAAAGTAGATGAAGAGTTGGGAGAGGTGCAAGAATTGTTGAATGCAGCTGAGGCAGAATTTACAGATAAACTTGAGCAAAAGAAAGAGAAAAGTGATGCAGAAGCAGAACTTAGACGT
Source organism: Macrobrachium rosenbergii (assembly GCF_040412425.1). Taxonomy (NCBI): domain Eukaryota; kingdom Metazoa; phylum Arthropoda; class Malacostraca; order Decapoda; family Palaemonidae; genus Macrobrachium; species Macrobrachium rosenbergii. The sequence goes on along the minus strand of NC_089789.1, from coordinate 1,225,749 downwards.
ATAGAAGCAGAAGAAAATTTGATTAAGCTTAGGATACAGGCTGAAAGAGAGAAAATGCAAGCAGAAAGAGAAAGAGAACATAGAGAGAAAAGAGAAAGAAAGGAAAGAGAAGAAGAAAAAGCAGCAGAAGAAAAAAAAGAGAAAGAGCAAAAGAGGAAAGAGAAAGAGCAAGGAAACAAGAAGATTATGAAAGAGAAATGAAATTGATAAAGCTCAATCCAAGTTACCTGTAACACCATCTAACACTACTCAAGGTAATTCAGACCCTGTATTTGATGTAGTAAGAGTGCAGAAATTAATTCCGAAATTTACAGAAGAAGCTCCAGATGAGTTTTTTGATCACTTTGAAAAAGTAGCTTCAGGTATGGGATGGCCAGAGGATAAATGGTCGGTCTTGTTACAGAGTGTTCTCATTGGTAAAGGAAGAAGTGCCTATTTAGCCTTATCAGCTGATCAGTGTAAAGAGTACAAAGGTACTCAAACACAATGTGCTACAAGTTTACCAGATGACCCTGAATATTATAATGAAAGATTCAGATCTTTGAGAAAGGATGACGAGATAACTTTCTTGGATTATGCTTACAAAGTAAGAAGATGTTTTAAACGTTGGTTGGAGGCTGCTAAAGTTAAATCTATGGACGAACTTGAGGAGTTAGTAGTCCTAGAACAATATCTTAGAGGAATTCCTGAACACATAAGAGCCTATTTAAGAGAGAGAGAGGTTAAGAAACTTGACAAAGCTGCTACATTGAGCGAAGATTTTAATATAATTTCTAGCAAAAGAAATTATAATGTCAGTTACCAGAACCAACAACGCACAGATTTCAGATCTCATCCAAATTTCAGGAACATTACAACTGGAAATCCTTCTAGTTGCTATGCCAATACAAAGTCAGGTAACATCCCTCAGAAATTGAATGTTAAATCCTCATCATCCAGTCTGTTCTCAAGACAGATACTGAAGACTAATGTTGTCTGCTACAAGTGTGGAAGAGTAGGACACTACAGTCGAGATTGCTATCAGACACAACAGCAGACCAAACCAGTTGGTCAAGTGGTTAAAGGTAACCAGGTGAAGCAAACTACGAAGAGCAGTGTGGGGAAGACTGAGACTAAACAAGCAGTGTTTAGCAACCAGTGGAAATGTAACTTCAAGCAGTGAGTGGCTGAACAGCTTGGAGGCTTTTAAGCCATATATCTATGAAGGTACGCTGACAACTCAAGGAGGAAGTGTGCAGGTACCAGTCAAAGTATTACGTGATACGGGGAGTAACCATAGTGTGGTAGTTCGTGGTGCTCACCCACAGTTGGAGAAGAATCTCACCGGAGATTCAGTTATTTTGAAGGGTATAGGAGGAGAAGAGGTAACTCCTATATGCCGCTTGCATTTGTCCTGTGAATTGGTGACAGGAAATGTTGATTTTGCTGTAAAGGACTCACTAGCTGTTGAAGGTGTACATGTTTTACTGGGTAATGAAGTTGGTGGTGTACCATTTGTTCCTTGTCCTATAGTGACAGACAAACCATTAAGGGTTAGTCCTACGGTAGATTTAGAGAAGAAAAACCCCCACCTGTTTCCAAGTTGTGTAACTACCAGGAGTATGAAGAGAACTATGTCTGCAAGTGAAGATACTGAGGATTTACCTGCACTAGAAGAATCAAGAGACGGATCTTTAAGCTTAGAAGAACTGTTCCAGGAAAGTGAATTTTCCCCTAGTGTTAGTAATGAAGAGATTTCCCAAGAAGAAGAGGTTCCTGTTGTTATTGAAGAGACTCCGAGTAGTCAAAGTGTTCCTGAAGATAGTAATGAAACTACAGAAGCAGAGTTAGCAGATATGGAGAGTTCAGCCCTTGAAGTTGGTCAAGTGACAAGAGAGAAGCTAATGAAACTGCAGAAGAGGGATACAACGTTGGCTGATTTGTTCTTCAGAGTTGTTGATCAAGAAGAGATGCAACAAACCTCTACCTGTTATTATATAAAGGAAGGATTGCTAATGAGGAAGCATCGACCTGCAGATATACCAGGAAATGCTGAATGGGGTGAATATCATCAAATTTTGATTCCATATCCATTAAGGAAACAAGTTGTAGCAGTAGCGCATGAGTCTGGACATATGGGAATCAGGAAGACTGTTGAGAAGATTATGAAGTATTTTTTCTGGCCTGGACTTCACAAGGATGTTAGCAGATTTTGCAGAGTGTGTCACACATGCCAGATAGCTGGAAAACCGAATGAAACCATTCAGAAAGCACCCCTACAACCCATAGAAGTTAGAGGAGAACCCTTTAGCAAGGTAATTATAGATGTGGTTGGGCCACTTCCGAAAACAAAGAAAGGAAATGAATATCTATTAACATTAATGTGTCCAGTGACTAGGTATCCTGAGGCGATTCCTGTAAGAAGTATAAGTGCAAAGGTAATTGCTGAGAAGTTGGTGGAGTTTTTCTCCAAGTTTGGAATACCAGAAATTGTGCAAAGTGATAGAGGAACGAACTTTACTTCAAAATTATTCCAGGATGTAATGAACTTGTTAGGAGTAAAACAACAGTTATCAACTGCTTATCATCCAGAGACTCAAGGAGCCTTGGAAAGGTTCCACCAGACATTGAAAAGTATGTTAACTAAGTATTGTAATGAATCAGGAAGAGAATGGGATGCTGGTTTACCTTTAATGTTATTTGAAGTTAGGAATGCTTATCAAGAAAGCATGGGATGTTCACCAAATGAAATGATTTTTGATCGAGACATTAGAGGTCCATTGAAGATTCTTGCAGAGAATTGGGAAGAAAATCAAGAGGAAATCCAAGGAGAATATGTGAAGAACTTGAGGAAAAGATTAAGAGAAATTAGAAAATTCTCTTTAGAAAATTTGAAAATAAGTCAAGAGAAAATGAAAAGGAAATATGATGCTAAAACTAAGCTAAGAAATTTTAGTATTGGACAGCAAGTTCTAGTGTTCTTACCAGTGAAAAGATTTCCCCTTACCAATAAGTTTCAAGGTCCTTATAGGATAATAGAAAGTTAAGTGATCGAACTTATGTGATTGAAACACCAGGAAGAAGAAAACGACAGAGGAAGATACATGTGAATCTTTTGAAACCTTACTTCTCAGAGACTAAAACTGAAACAGTGTCAATAACACAGACAACTTCATCTACAGAGGATGATGATAGCTACAATTGGGAGCTGAAAACAAGATGAACAATTCTTCAATATTAGAAAATTTGGAAGATAAACTAAAACATCTGAGTGTTGAGCAAAGTAGTGAATTAAGTGAAGTGATTCAAAGTTTCCCTGAAATTTTTGCAGATGTACCTAGGTGTACCAATCTGACAAAGCATGAGATAAAGATCAGAGAAGATGGAAAACCTTTTAAAATGAGAGCTTATCGCTTATCACCTTTTCATCGAGATGTTTTGAAGAAAGAAGTTGAATATTTGTTGCAGCATGGATTAGCAGAGCCCAGTTCAAGTCATTATAGTTCTCCTTGTGTGTTAGTGAAGAAACCAGATGGCTCATTTAGGATGTGTACTGATTATAGGAAACTGAATTCCATCAGTGTGGCTGACAATTATCCCTTGCCTCTTATTGATCAATTACTTGATAATATTGGGCAAGCCAAATTTGTTTCCAAGATAGACTTGTTGAAAGGATATTATCAAATTCCCTTAGATGAGAATGCTAAGTTGCTGTCAGCTTTCATTACTCCTTTTGGACTGTATCAATACACAGTTTTGCCGTTTGGTCTGATGAATGCACCTGCAACATTCCAGCGAGTGATGGATCAACTACTAGGATCAATAGAAGGAGTGGATGTATACCTTGATGACATTGTGATTTATTCTAATACATGGGAAGAACATCTGAAGATATTAAGGAAAGTGTTCAAGAAACTACGGGAAGCAGGACTAACAATCAACTTACAAAAAAGTGAGTTTGGAAAGGCAACTGTACAGTATCTAGGATTTGAAGTTGGAAAAGGTCTTCTCACTCCTATTGATGCTAATGTAAAAGGTATCCGTAAGGCTACCCCTCCTGCTACAAGGAAACAGCTACAAAGATTTTTGGGCATGGCTGGATTTTATCGCCGATTCTGTCCAAATTTCTCAGCCATAGTGGCTCCCTTAACTGACTTAACCAGTCCTAAAAGAAAGTTTGTTTGGACTCCAGAATGTCAAGAATCATTTGAGAAGGTTAAAGCCATATTAACTTCAAGACCAGTGCTTCAAGCTCCAGACTTCAATAAAAAGTTTGTGATACAAGTTGATGCATCCGACTGTGGAATTGGAGCTGTTCTACTTCAAGAAGATGACAACAGAATCTTACATCTAGTGTGTTTCATGTCTTCAAAGTTGAAAAAGCACCAGAAAACTTACTCAACAATCGAAAAAGAAACATTAGCATTAATCAGAGCATTGAAAAAATTTGAAGTGTATGTGAACCGACCTAGGAATGAAGAAATTTTAGTGTTGTCGGATCACAACCCAATCTCATTCATCAATAAGATGAAAAATAATAATATGAGACTGACCAGGTGGTCTTTATGCCTGCAACCATATAATGTAAGAGTTAAACACATTTCAGGAAAAGATAATGTCATAGCAGATTATTTATCCCATTGTGAATCGTTGGATTCAAACCCGGGATAAGTAATCTTCTGGGGGAGGAATTTCATGATATTGCCTTGTAATACGTATATATCCTCCTATAATTTTGACATATTTACTTTTTCATGTGTTATGTTTAATGATAATGATTGTTGAAGTGTCATATTTAGTTTGGCATCAGATCTCAAAAGAACTTGATTAAGTTACTTGATGGCGTAATTTAGAATTGTTAATGCAATTTTAATAGTAACGTAATTTAGAACGAATATCTTTCTTGGTAAAAGCGTACCTTATGAACAGGTGTGTGTGTGTCCACCAGGGCGTGTTTCCTTTCAGTTGTCATCAGTTCAGATAAGAGCGAGCGCTTTGTTTTGGGGTTAGTGATGACAGGTTTGCAAAACAAACGCCGATTCGTCCCATACGGGCTCAAGACGAGTGATTTCATGTTGTTACATGTGTTGTTTGAGTCACGTACGCCACTTTGAGAGAAAGAATACGTGTCCTGATCAATTACGTCATGTTTTGTAAGATGCGTTCAAAACGGTTTGCTGGGATGACGTAACTTTCCTTCTAGAAGCTTCTCCATTGTATCTCGCACCCAAAACGCTTTAATGACGTCACCTCCCTGCTTCTAGAACTTTTGTATCTCGTACCCAAAATGCTTTAATGACATCATGTAATTGTTTCACGTATTACTGGAATCCTAAAATTTGTTTCATTCTGATTTCTGAGACCAGTCGATTTGGTTCCATCTCTCTCTCTCTCTCTCATTCCTAATTAGGAAGAGATTACTTTTAACGTAATTTTTTGTGGTCACTTTTAACGTTAACTTTTGAGATCTGAATTTAGCAAAGTTATTTAGTTCGTAACGGCGCCTGGTAAAAAAAGTGTGTATTGTGTAACGCAGCTGCAGCAAGTGATTTACAGAGGTTTTCACAAGTTGTGTAAGGTAACGTGAAATTTTACTTATTGATACCATGGTATGATAAGTTAGGAAGTTGTGGTATGATAAGTTAGGAAATTTTGAACAAGTGAGATCATTATTGATAAATCTTACGTGTATTTTTGTGTGTTTTTCTATTTACAATTTCTTTATATTTTAAATTTTTTTATGTTTGTGATGTAACATTTATTTACATAGCATTGTAAATATTTCTTTGTAATCTAACATTGCATACTTAATTTAACATTGCATACTTGATTTAACATTGCATACTTGATTTCATTTATTGAGATTTTCTTTTTAAATCTTGAGTGATTCTTGATAGTTTAAATTTTGCTTGATTAATTTAAATTCTTGATAAAGTTTTTGTGAATTAGTTTTGTTTCATAATTTAATTCAAGAATTCATTGAGTTTTGTGTTATTTTCAACTAATAGTAAATTTTTCAGATTGTGAATTCTAATTAATTGTGAATTCTAGTTATAAACTTTGAATCTGAAAATAAATTTTTGTATTTAACATTTTTAGAAAAACAGTGTTTCATTTATTGACCATCAGTGAATAGGATTGATTGTGTGTGCATAAGGCAAAGTGATAAACATGTTTTGTTCTTTTAGTTTTGCTAAAGTGAATTAAGACCAGGGAAACAGTTAGAGTTTTTGATGGAGTGATGCCCTTTTACTCTAGAAGATTTCTAGTTTAATTTTTGATACCTCACACATATTCTGATGAACTTAGTTTGATTTTTCAAGTGATTGATAAATAAGTTTTTTCTTAAGGGATCACTGTTACCTTTAGAGTACTCAGTCGTAACAATTAATGTTATGAGAGTTCAGGTATCTGGCTGAAGTGAGGTATAATTTTGAATCTTGAGATTAGTTGTGTAATAACCAGGTACTTGATACGCATCGTGACATTATAATATATATATATATATATATATATATATATATATATATATATATATATATATATATATATATATATATATATATATATATATATATATATATATATATATATATATATATATATATATATATATATATATGTGTGTGTGTGTGTGTGTGTGTGTGTGTGTGTGTGTGTGTGTGTGTGTGTGTGTAAAACGGGCAGAAATATAAGCAAAGCGGCGTCAACGGAGCGAGTTCGGACCTTCAAAGGCTGGAGTCCTTCCTGGAGATTCTGAATCCTTCCGGGGAAAGATCCTCGGAGTCTCCACCGACAGGACTTGATGACGTCAGAGATTTTCAGATCATTCACGTCTTTGCTTATTGAATGAACATAATTACGTTATATATGGCTAAACTGTTTATGATTTCTGAGTAAATCTTCACTGTCATAAGTACTGAACCATTTCCAGTGAAGAGTGTTTCATATAAGTTAGCAAATCGAAGGAATATTATTTGCCATAAGCATTTGCTTGTAAGGGATATTTTTTTCTCTCATAGAATGGCGTTTATACTCGTAACCAGCCCCTCATTACATTTTAAAAATTCATTAAAAATCAACTATTGGCAGAATTTAAAAAAATAGTAATTGTATTTATAATTCTTAGTATATATTTCTAAATCATATATGCTAAATACTAATTTTAATTTATATCCCTCGAATTTACATGAAATGTCCCCAGTCTGTGGTTTCAAAAAAAATCATATCAGTTAGACATCTAGTTTCCCCCGTTGGTGATAAGAAATAATTAATAAAATATTTTAAATTAACTGCGTTTTATTCTCTCTCGCTTGGTCGCTCGCTCTCTTACACACACACACACACACACACACCCCAAAAAAATCATATCTAAAATGTATATATATATATATATATATATATATATATATATATATATATATATATATATATATATATATATATATATATATATATATATAATATATATATATATATATATATATATATATATATATATATATATATATATATATATATATATATATATATATATATATATATATATATATATATATATATATATATATATATATATATATATATAAAAAGGAAACAGGATAGCCAGAAGACGTGGTAAAATTCCAGACATTATTATTTCTTAGAAATTAACAGAGGCACAGCCGAGCTTTCGGGAATACGTAACTTTTCCCATCATCAGGGTCACTTATCTATGGAATTACATAAAAATAAAAAGAAACAGTAATACCGATTGACTAAATCTAAAAGTATTAAAACAGTTATATATAATTGACAAAACTTTTTAAATACATAATAATATAAAGTAAAAAAAAAAAAAAAAAAAAAAAAAGGAACATAAAAACCTAAGTTAACAAAGCAATAAGAAATCACGTACCAAACAGAAATCGTCGAATAAAATCACTGAGAAGATAGATACTGAGAGAGAGAGAAAAGAAAAAAACAAAAAACAATGAATATTCAAAATGATAAAAAAAAAAATGATAATGTAGTACAAAATACTGGAGAACCTACTGTTCATGTCGTAGTTAAATGACAACTGGGCAAGAGTTAGAAGACTGCAAATGGAAGAGGGTGAAATGGTGTGAGGAAAAACTAAAAAGAAAAAAGCAAACTATGCAATGAACAATGGAACAGAGGTGGTTTGGCTATTGAGTGTTGTGATTGTTGTTTAATATGGAGGGACTCTAAAAAGAAAATAGTGCCATTAGACTTCATGCTATATCTTGCCACCATCACATACAATACAGTGATTTTCAAATACTTGGACAAACAAAAATAGCCATTCGCTTCCCTTTTTAGAGTCCTCCATATTAAACAACAATCACCAACACTCAATAGCCAAACCACCTCTGTTCCATTGTTCATTGCATAGTTTGCTTTTTTCTTTTTAGTTTTTCCTCACACCATTTCACCCTCTTCCATTTGCAGTCTTCTAACTCGCCCAGTTGTCATTTAACTACGACATGAACAGTAGGTTCTCCAGTATTTTGTACTACATTATCATTTTTTTTTTATCATTTTGAATATTCATTGTTTTTTTTTTTTTTTTTTTCTTCTCTCTCTCTCAGTATCTATCTTCTCAGTGATTTTATTTGACGATTTCTGTTTGGTACGTGATTTCTTATTGCTTTGTTAACTTAGGTTTTATATGTTCCTTTTTTTTTTTTTTTTTTTTTTTTTATATTATATTATGTATTTTAAAGTTTTGTCAATTATATATAACTGTTTTAATACTTTTAGATTTAGTCAATCGGTATAGTTTTCTTACTGTTTCTTTTTTTTTTTTTTTTTTTTATTTTTTATGTAATTCCATAGATAAGTGACCCTGATGATGGGAAAAGTTACGTATTCCCGAAAGCTCGGCTGTGCCTCTGTTAATTTCTAAGAAATAATAATGTCTGGAATTTTACCACGTCTTCTGGCTATCCTGTTCCTCCTTAAATTGAAGTTTTCTAGAAACGACAACATAACCAGTTATATATATATATATATATATATATATATATATATATATATATATATATATATATATATATGTGTGTGTGTGTGTGTGTGTGTGTGTGTGTGTGTGTGTGTGTGTGTGTGTGTGTGTGTGTGTGTGTACGTGTGTGTGTGTAAGTTCCTCAGTTTCAAACTTGAAGGAGGGGGATAGGAAAAGGGCTTCATTTTAATTAGAATGAGTAGACGAAGGGTAGACTTAAATCCTTGCAGATCGTTGAAACAGAAGGTTATTTACCCTTAAGTGAAAAAGGCTTGGCATTTCTGCAATATTATGGTTCAGTATTTAAAAAAAAAAAAGTATTTTCCCATTAGAGAACGAGGCTTGGAGGTGCGGCTGAATCATCCTATCTGGTTAACGACATGGGAAACTAAGAGTAAATGGACTGAACAGAAGGGGGAGAGCACCAATATAATAAGATGTACCCATCTCTTGTATCAGGAAATATCGTAGGGAACACAGAAGCATGAGTGAACTTTCGTCTTATCACTGAAAGGAATCACTTGAGAGGCACCGAACTGAAATGGTGGCGCTAAGCTCCTTTGAGAAATATGATATTTTTTAGCACAGCAGTTTAGATGAGTTCTGAATTCAGAGGTTTGATGTTTGTCATTGTTTGTATAGATTTCATGATTGATATCTGTAACCCCATTTAATAGCTTGTATGAATTTTGCTATTTTATGAGTGCATATCATAAATGTATGTGCGTGAAAGCGTTCATCAAGATTTTCAATTACTTATCAACTTAGTTTTCGGTGACACGGACATTTGGTTTTCATGACGCCAATAATTTCCAACTCAGTCAACCAATTATTGTGAGCGAAATGCAGACATTAACTCAAACCCCTAAGACTTATACTAACGATTCGAAGTAACATGAACATAGAACGAACAGAAGAAAGGAAAGGAAAGGAAAGGATTATGCTACACAAAGTGAAAAAGGGACGACGAGAGACAAGCGCACAAATACGTTGATGATTAAGAGAGAGTAAACAGAGGTTAACGTTGATTATGATTTGAAGAAATGATATAAAAGCAAAGCGATTTACAAGCAATATTCTTTAGAAATTGCTTTCGTACCATTCAGCAGTAATGGATTGTGAAAGATTATATATAGCTGATTATTTCTTTAGTCCTCCCGACATGACCCTGGTCCTTGGGGAATGGCCATTTTCATTCCAAATCCTTTTTTATAGAAAAAGGTACGTCGTTCATAATACGTTCCTTGGTTAATGAGTATTTGCTTTGCGCTTAAATATTCAGCATTTCATAATCTTATCCTGTACGATAAGTAGACACTACGCTACACTGAGCTTTTCATGTTAAGAATGTTGAGGGAGCTAACATGAAACTTACGGCACTTTTCTGTACATCATAGGCTTTGTCTGAATATAACCCGTGGATCATTAGACGTTGCAACTTTGTTCCTTGTTACGACGAGAAACCAATTACTATTGATAGACGATATCAAGTTATTGCTAAACCACGTTTCTTCTATTTAGGGAATCATAAATGCCAAAAATAGATTTTATATGAAGCACTCAAGTTGTTTTATGCGCTGTTTCTTAGGGAACCGAAGTGCGAAGGCAAAACGAGTATATTGAGAGGAAGAGGATGAAATGCAGATATCTACGGAAGGAGGACTTCCTAAGTACAATAACATTTTGGGTTTTATGCCTACTCTAGCTCTCTCCTGCTGGAGTACTTTACTAACTGCGACTCAGTTCTGCTTGCAGTACAACACTGTAATTAACTGATTAAATTACATTTAAAGAACAAGTAACTTTCCTCAGGAAAAAGAAAACACTCTTCAAAGTAGGATGACAACTGCTCTTACCTGGTAGTAGCTGTCTTGCATTTTTGTACAATGTATTTTCAATTGCTGAAGTTCATTTCCTTCATTTTTGTTCGTTCCAATTTTAACTTTACGGTATTGGAATTGCGCGAAAAGTGTTGGCCTTTCATCGGTACATTTCCCACAATGCTACGTACCGTGCTACTTCATGCAATTGCACAAGTTGACAATAAATAAAAAATAGCGGACCATGAAATCTGCTTGAATCTTGCACGCTCCCTTCGTAAACAAACCAGATCCGATTTATTTCTCAGTATTCTGAGCCCAGTATCATGGGCAATTTTATCCGCTTTATTTAGTAAAATCATCTTTTGATAAAGAATTGGGATTTGTCTCTGTGAAAGCTTATTTTGAAAAAATAAACTCCCAAACATCCACACAATTGTTTATTGCCTTGTTGAGCCGTTTCTTCTCTGTCTGTCTGTGTGTTTATTTATTTATTTATTTTCTCTCTCTCTTTTGTAATACTCAGTGCGAGTAGAGTAGTTTGTTTGTTTTTAGCTTCCTTCTGGGTAGGTTGTCACAGCCTTTTGCTTGTTCCTTTAGGAGAGGTTTTAGTCATTTTATTCTGAACGTTTTATTGTAATTTTAATTTGTGATTTTGATTTTATTAATTTACTGATTGCCATGTTCGCTGTTGCAGCCTAGAAAATGCAACTATGAGGAGTTGTGAAAAGACGGCATATTATAATAAAATGCATATGGACAGTGCCTTTCCTGACCCGCCTTGATTACGAAAAAGCATTGGAAGTGTTCACAGATAACATAAATGGTATTGATTGCATCACTGCCAGTCCCGCGTGATATGTAAAGCTAATCGAAATTATCCCTACGCGAAGCAGATCCAAAGTTAATGTTGGTGAGAATTTTTAGTAATTAGCGGGGTGCCACAAGGGAATATTATTTTACCTTTGCTGTTCTCTTCGCCCTTCTTTGAGATTTTATCGTGGAAAAGATACTTGGAGTTCGAATAGGTCTCGATTGGAGAGAAATTGACAGACTTATAATATGCAGATGAAGCTATCTTAATCAGCAAAAGCAACATAAAATTTATGAAGCGACCGGAATAGAATGCATCTAATGTTACAGCGATGAGAATCAAAATAAACCTAAGAACGATCGGTATTGCCACACGAACGCCAATCATCGAGTGACAAAGAAACAATGATTTTTTTCGACTTGAAAATAAGTTCTTTAGAGATATATTAGGAGTCAGACAGCAGAAGGGAAATACGGACGTCTCCTGTGCAGATGAGATGATCAGAAAAGGGAGATGAAGAAGGAAGGCCTGAACATATCCTTCGCACAACCATCAGAAAGCAATGAGTGATGGTGTCTTATATATATATATATATATATATATATATATATATATATATATATATATATATATATATATATATATATATAATATATATATATATTATATATATAAATATATATATATAATATATATATATATATATATATATATATATATATATATATATATATATATATATATATATATATATATATATATATATATATACTATATACATATATATATATATATATATATATATATATATATATATATATATATATATATATATATATATATATATATATATATATATATATATATATATATATATATATATATATATATATATATATATATATATATATATATATATATATATATATATTGTATATATATATATTATATATATATATATATATATATATATATATATATATATATATATATATATATATATATATATATATATATATATATATATATATATATATGACTATTTATCACATCACCGTGATTCATATACAATCAGAAAGCTACAAACGTCCTTTAATATCCAATTCACTCTACCTCGGAAATAATATATTTTCACATATGTTACCGGAAGGGAATTTTAGTTGATAATAAGTCCACCGTCCCATGGGGTCGAACCAGCGACGGACGAGGAATCAGGACTACAGTGACACACTAACGCAGTCGGCCACAAGAGAGGTATAAGTGAATAACATCTCCCATCATCTCACCCGTCGAACTCAGGTGTTTTGCGTTTGGAGACGATATCCACCCACCCTCTTCCATGTTGACTCGTGTAGTGTGTTTGTCGCACGTAGCCATATTATGACTATTTATCACATCACCGTGATTCATATGCAGTCAAAAAGCTACAAAACGTCCTTTAATATCCAATTCACTTACCTCGGAAATAATATATTTTCATATATGTTACCGATGAAAATATCACACCTCAAATTTCAATCTTGTTTTTATTTGGAGCACAGTGAAGTCACTATAGCACGAATCAGGAGTGATAAGTGTCAAGACCCTTATGTAAGAAAGGGTTAAAGAAATTAGAGACTCAGCATTTCCCATTATGTATGTTAGCTCTAGGGAGAACCCAGCTGACCTTTGTCCAGAGGTTGTGATATTAAAGTATTGTTGGCTTTTCTTTGTGGAAGTATGGACCAGATTGGTTGATTAGCGGAGATTATCCTCCTCAAAAGGAGTATTTAGTTGATATGTCATTGAACGTGAGTGTTAATGAGATCATTGCTGAACCAGTAAATGTTATGCCTCCCCATAATTATTAAATTTGATTGTTACTCTAACTTAATTAAAGTAAAGGAGTAATGCTTTTAGTATTGAAATTTATCAGTATAATAACTGGTTACCAATTTCCACTGACCCACTGCTTTACTTAATAAGGTTGGCACAGCAGCAACATTATCCTGGTTTAGTAGCATATCTTTTAACAGTAATCTAAAGGTTTCAGCTGACATTAAGAATTTTGCTTTTTCAGTTAAATCTATCTGTGGATCAACAGAACTTAGTGCGCACCAAAGGACGTATCCAGTATGCTAACTTGAAGGAAACTGCAAAGTCACCTTATTTATTCCCACCTCAAAGCCACTTGACTACTCTTATAATAAGATATTTTCATGTACTCAATCATCATTGTGGAGTTTCAGTATTGTTAGTTCTTCTGATAGAGCAATTTTGGATACCAAAATGTAGACAGGTAGTCAAATCTATTATTAACAAATGTGTGTTTTGTAAGAAGGTTGCTGGTATGGTTATGGCTAATCCTGGTCCTCCGCCCTTACCAGCAGAGAGAGTCACTTTAACCAGGCCATTTTCTTGTGTTGGTATAGATTATACAGGAGCTATTTGTTATGCTGAACCTGATTCTGATATTCAGGGGAAAGCTTATGTGTGTTTATTTACTTGTGCTTCAGTACGTGCAGTACATTTGGGAGTTGGTATCATCAGTTTCTGCATCAGACTTTTGCTAGCCTTTCGCAGGTTTTGTGCATTATATTCAGTGCCCGATGTTATCATTACAGATAATGCCAGAAACTTTGTAGGTTTTCAGCACTTCTGGAAAGAAATGGTTGTGGTTGTTACGGCGACCTTTATCCATCTCCAGCAACCGAAGATCAGGGTGAGTGTTGTGTGTTGTTTTGGTGTGGGTTTGAATTATATCCGTATATTTATAATGATAGATAATGGAGATATCACATGGCCATCCTTAGTGATGAACAACGCAGAGGTTAGTTTCGAGTAACTCAAAGAAGATAGAGTTCTTAGAAGAACTAACACCAGGTAATAGAAATATTGAATATAAAGTGAAACCTGGTATTCCCAGAAGAGACTGGTAATGATGACCAGATAAAAGGGTTTCCAAACTTATAGATCAGATAGAAAAAGTAATCAAGGGGAACCGCGATATGGGAGAGATGCCAATCAGGAAAAATCTGTAAGAGAAATAGTAACACAGAATGTGAATTAATGGCAGTAGAATTTGAATATGAAAAATTAGTGAACATTTGTAATATATAGACCTAATACTAAAGTTTGACATAATAATTGAAAAATTGGATGAAATATGTAAAATCCACAAGGACGGACTATACTCCTAACAAGAGACTTTAACTTTTCCTTTTGTAGAATGGAAAGAACGAATAGGAGACTGTGGTTGTATTTATACATATAAAAAAGAGAGCAATAGTAGTGCAGAAGATAAGAGGCAATTTGAAAAGCTATTAGATATGCTACTAGAACATTACATTCAGCAAATAAATCACCTACCAACAAGAAAGGATAATATTTTAGATCCTAGTATTTATGAACAGGAGTGAACTATATTAAAGAAATAATAATGCTCTCTTACAAGTGTGACCATAATGTCATAGAACTAACAGTCCGTTCCAGAACATATGAAAACAGAAAAACAAAGAAACAAAAAATGGGAAGGATATGGAAAATACAATTTCTATAGTAAGAATATAAATTGGTCAAAATAAATGAAGAGAATTAAGCAAAGAATGGGAAAATATATTTGTAAGTGATGATATACAGGTAAATACGTGTAATATATAAAATATTAGAAATAGTGGAAAAATATATACCGAAGAAAAGTAATCATCAGTCACGAATTCCAGAGACAGAAGGATCTTGTTCAGAAAATTAGAAGTGGAAAAAAGCTCTTGCAAAGAAAGTGCATGGAAGTGATGGAACTAAAAAGTAAGATAGAAAATGCAGAACAAAAGATTATAATCAAAAGAAAGAGCCAAAAGGAACCTAGAAGAAATAGCCTACAAAATATCAAGCAAAACCTAAATTTTTATTCATATGCAAAAGGTAGATAAAATAAAGTAGAAATAGGCCCTCTAAGAATTGAAGGGCAATTAACGAATGAAAAAAGAAATATGTAACATATTATGAAAGATAAGAGTGAATTTACCTAGAATTGAAAATGAAGATAATGATACAGAAATAAGAGATGAAAATACTGAATACTTATCAGATATAGATATTACAGAAGCGATGTGTACAGGCTATTAATGCATTAAAAATGGATCAACCTTGGGATTAGATGGAATTACCTGTCATATTGTTAAAGAAAGTGGTTCATTCAGTCATAAAGCCACTACTTAATGTGTTAAGACAAAGTATAGATACAGGCAAGATTTATGATGAGCATAAATTGCAGCATATATTACTCCACTTTCAAAAGTGGTTTTCAAGACTAAAGGCAAGTAATTATAGGCCTGTGAGTCTGACATCTCATATTATGAAAGTATATGAAAGGAGTAATAAAAAAATATAATGAAACATTTATTGAAAAATAGGTGTTCAATATAGGACAACATGGTTTGTACCGGAAAAAGTACAAACCCAACTGTTGAGTCCACCATGAAAGCATATATAAAATATGATAAATGAAAAGATACAGATGTAGTTTACCTAGACTTTTGCAAGCTTTTGACAAGGTAGATCATAATATATTGTGAAAAATTAGAAAACATAACATTGTTGACCAAGTAGGAAGATGGATAAAGAATTTTTTGCAAGGCAGAAAACAGATAGTGATTGCAGACATTGAGAATCGGATGAGCTACAGTAATATCAGTGTACCACAAGTGCAGTGTTAGCTGCATTGCTGTTTGTGATTATGATTGCAGACATAGACAGTAATCAATGAGACTCAGTAGTAAGAAGTTTACTTAGATGACACAGAATAAGTAGAGAAATTGCTTGTGATGAAGATGAACTAGCTACAAAGAGACCTAAATCATGAAAATACAGAGAGAGAGAGAGAGAGAGAGAGAGAGAGAGAGAGAGAGAGAGAAAGAGAGAGAGAAACAGCACATATGATTGATCATTATTCCATCAAAAATTTTACCGTCATATATTCATGAAAAAATAGTAAAAAAAGTTCATACCTCCATTATTTTCAAATCCTTGTGACCTCAAACTTTTATCCATCAGAGACGGTTAACTGTAAAAATCCCAACGAAATCTTACTTTTTTGTTTACTTAAGTGATTACTGCATTTATTTACCGAGCTCTTCGGAGCTCTTCTTGAATAGTATGTGGGGTCTCAGTTTGTTTCTGAAACCTGGAACGTATGAAACGACGGCCCCTTTTTCCCAAACGTAACATGTCATCACTTTATCCTAATCGTGAAACATGAATACCTTTCTGTCTACTTCTGCAAACAATCAGTCAAACAAGAGCCCATTTAAAAAAAAAAAAAAAAAGGAACTAAAAAACTAACCACCTCGGAGGAGGCCAAACGGAATGGCTTCGGCGAGGTAAGCCGCGAGGTGAAACCTTTTGTCAGATACTTATCAAACGGTAAACTAAGCATATGTAACAACCGTTCGGAAACAGATAAGAATATTCCGGGTAGGAATATCACATAGCATACCGATTGGTCTGTCTTCAGAAGGCGATGGAGGGTTCAGCCCTTACTTTCTCTCTCTCTCTCTCTCTCTCTCTCTCTCTCTCTCTCTCTCTCTCTCTCTCTCTCTCTCTCTCTCTCGCGAATGTCACAAAGATCTCTTTCGTTCTCGCATGGATTTCTCTCTCTCTCATTCCACATTAAAGAAATGAAATGTGTCGTATAAAGAAAACTCAATCTTTCCTACAAAAATAGATTTATTATTTAAAGCAACCCAACAAGTAATGAATAAACAAAGCAAAGATTAAAATGCATCATAAATGAAATTGTCAAGCAAAAAAAAAATAATCCAACTCTAACTCAAAAGTCTAATCATGGCTAATGACCTGTAAAGTCAAAAACTTCTCACATACTCCAACTTAAGTATTATTAAGTCAAGTCTCAAAAAGTCAATCCACACAGAGATATACTTTGCAAGGTATGCATTGTATGTCTCTATAATCACACCATCATGACTACATCATATCATTGCCCACAAAGTCATCACCACAACCATGACATCTGTCGAAAAAATTAAACAGATAATACTCCCAAAAATATGCAAGTGCAAAAACATAATAATGAAAAGTCTAAAATGCATGAGTAAATAGCATACTGGTAAAATATAGAACACAATAAAATAGAATATTGAAATGGTAAAATGCTACACCCACTTCCCACACAAGTTCAAAAATGTCTTGAAATATGGTAAAAGACCATAAGTCCACAATTCACACAGAAAAACGAAGAGTCTGAACTGTACCTTATTCTGCCAATTCTAAGAGCTTGCCACACTCAAAGATAAAGTCTTCACGATCTCGCTCTAGTTCCGCTAATGAACGACCGAACTAATTTTTAGGCAGAATTAGACACAAAATCGAGATTCTGTAACACACGAACTCATGTACGCACATAGCAACTTGGTCATATGACTCGGCCAATATCGCGTGTTCAACACATTAACTGCTGAGATGATCAACTATTTGCTGAATGCAACGATTCTGCAAGTGACGGGTTCACGACAGTACCATCTCACAACCAAAATTCTTCCATCACACTATATAACATAGTAATACTAAAGCGACCGTATTTTCTGAAATACATACTTCACCACCTAGGATCAACTTTGTTTTTTTTTTTTTTTTTTTGTCATTGCTTCCTGCCTTTTGAGAAACCCTCTTCGGTAACTCCTACCGTTATTCGCTGGCGCAAATATGCTAGAGACTGAAAGTGAAACAAGATTATATTTAAAACTTTCATTAATCATATTCTTCTGTTTTAACCATTCTCATTTTTAAACCGATATATTGATATTAATTTCTTAATTTGCAATGTGAGATCTTTTTAATAAAGAAGCGACACACACGCACATCACTGTCTGTATGGCCAATTGCAGCAGATTGTATTTAAAAACAAGCCGACAGACAAGTCGATAGATATTGAAGAAGTATGAGGAAGAAGGACAGTAAAGAAACGAAAGTATGAGGAAGAAGGACAGTAAAGAAATGAAAGTATGAGGAAGAAGGACAGTAAAGAAACGAAAGTATGAGGAAGAAGGACAGTAAAGAAACGAAAGTATGAGGAAGGGACAGTAAAAGAAACAGAAAGAATGAGGAGGAAGAAGGACAGTAAAGAAACGAAAGTATGAGGAAGAAGGACAGTAAAGAAACGAAAGTATGAGGAAGAAGGACAGTAAAGAAATGAAAAAGTATGAGGAAGAAGGACAGTAAAGAAACGAAAGTATGAGGAAGAAGAAGGACAGTAAAGAAATTATGAGGAAGAAGGACAGTAAAAGAAAGTATGAAAGAAGGACAGAAAAAAAAACGAAAGTATGAGGAAGAAGGACAGTAAAGAAACGAAAGTATGAGGAAGAAGGACAGTAAAGAAACGAAAGTATGAGGAAGAAGGACAGTAAAGAAACGAAAGTATGAGGAAGAAGGACAGTAAAGAAACGAAAGTATGAGGAAGAAGGACAGTAAAGAAACGAAAGTATGAGGAAGAAGGACAGTAAAGAAACGAAAGTATGAGGAAGAAGGACAGTAAAGAAACGAAAGTATGAGGAAGAAGGACAGTAAAGAAACGAAAGTATGAGGAAGAAGGACAGTAAAGAAACGAAAGTATGAGGAAGAAGGACAGTAAAGAAACGAAAGTATGAGGAAGAAGGACAGTAAAGAAACGAAAGTATGAGGAAGAAGGACAGTAAAGAAACAAAGTATGAGGAAGAAGGACAGTAAAGAAACGAAAGTATGAGGAAGAAGGACAGTAAAGAAACGAAAGTATGAGGAAGAAGGACAGTAAAGAAACGACAGTATGAGGAAGAAGGACAGTAAAGAAACGAAAGTATGAGGAAGAAGGACAGTAAAGAAACGAAAGTATGAGGAAGAAGGACAGTAAAGAAACGAAAGTATGAGGAAGAAGGACAGTAAAGAAACCAGAGGAAGAAGGACAGTAAAGAAACGAAAGTATGAAGAAGGACAGTAAAGAAACGAAAGTATGAGGAAGAAGGACAGTAAAGAAACGAAAGTATGAGGAAGAAGGTCAGTAAAGAAACGAAAGTATGAGGAAGAAGGACAGTAAAGAAACGAAAGTATGAGGAAGAAGGACAGTAAAGAAACAAAGTCAGTTTGGTGAGAAGTGAACAAGAAAAAAGAGAGGTGTAATTAATATCCCCGGCCTAGACCAATGAAATGAAATTTGATTCCCAGTTGGCCAGCAAGACAGGAAACGATACTCGGTATGCGAGAACGCAGTCTCTCTCTCTCTGCCCCTCTAGCCAAATGTGGCCATTTTTCAATCACAGTTTTATTTTCCAGTTACAGGAACAATTCCACGAAAAGGCAAGACAAAAGATTCATTACATGTCAGATGGTGAATGTCACTCGCTGTCCGTCGTCTGTACTCAATTTAATCATTGCCAACCCACAATACATTTTCTTGGATGAATAATGACTGACCCCGACGCCCCAAAACCCGCAGGAAAAAACCGTAAAGTTGTGAAGCAATGTGCCACCGGATAGAATCTTGTCTAGAAGGTTTCATTTTCTCAAAACGAAAGTTGTAACAGAAACAAACATGTATACAGGATAGAATGACACCGATATAGTATATAATCATATAAAGAAAACGTCCTTTAATATCCAATTCGACGAATATATTTTCAGGTTACAGGGGAATTTTTTAGTTGGTAAAAGTACGAAAGACAGGAACTGAGGAAGAAGGATTTAAAGAAACGACAAGAGAGGAAGAAGGGATATCGGCTCCCAAAAATCACCCGTCGAACTCAGGTGTTTGGTTTGGAAAGATATCCACCCCCCCTGCCATGTTGACCGGAAGAAGGACAGTCAAAGCAGCCATATTATGAAGTTTTTATCACATCACCGTGATTCATATACAAGGACATTAAAGAAACAAACGTCCTTTAATATCCAAGGACACCTAAAATAATATATTTTCATATATGTGACCGAAGGGGAAGGACAGTAAAGAAACGAAAGTCGAACCATGACAGGAACTCAGACTACAGGACATAAAGAAACAAGAGAGGTATGAGTGGAGATCGGACAGTAAAAATCAAACGAACTCAGGTGTTTGTGTTTGGAGATGATATCCACCCACATGTTGACGTGTAATGCGTTTGTCACACGCAGCCATATTATGAAGTTTTTATCACATCACCGTGATTCATATACAAGGACATTAAAGAAACAAACATCCTTTATATCCAGGAAGAAATAATATATTTTCATATATGTTACCGAAGGGGATTTTTTAGTTGATAATAAGAAGGACAGTAAAGAACCAGCGAAAGGACAGAACTAGACTACAGGACAGTAAAGAAACGAAAGTATAGGAAGATAGGACAGTAAAAAATAACTATGTTTGTGTTTGGAAGAAGGACATATAGAAACATGTTGACCGTGTAATGCGTTTGTCAGGAAGATATTATGAAATTTTTTATCACATCACCGTGATTCAGAAAGACAAAAAGAAGAAGGACATATACAAGGGGAATTTTTAGGATAGTAAAGAAACCAGAACAGGAACTAGGACTGAGGGACGCATTAACACAAAAAAACGATAAGTATGAGGAAGAAGGACAAATCAAATATGTTTGTGTTTGGAGACGATATCCACCACCTCTGCCATGTTGACCGTGTAATCGCTTTGTCAAAGGATATTATGAAGTTTTATCACATCACCGTGATTCATATACAAGCAATAAAACGGACAGTAAAATAAATATTTTCAAATTTAGGAAGAATTTTTTGATAATAAAACGAAAGTATGAGGAAGAAGGACAGTAAAGGACTTCAGTATGAGGAAGAAGGGAGTAAAGAAAATCACCCGTCGAAAGTATTTGTGTTTGGAGGACAGTAAAGAAACGAAAGTATGTTGAAGAAGGACAGTAAAGAAACGAGGAAGATCACATCACTGTGATTCATATACAAACATTAAGCCACAAATGGAAGATAGGACAGTAAAGAAACGAAATATTTTCATATAGAAAGGACAGTTTTAGAAATAAAGTATGAGGAAGAAGGACAGTAAAGAAACAGAACTCAGGACTACAGGGACGCATTAACCCGGACAGTAAAGAAACAAAGTCAGTTTGGTGAGAAGTGAACCCGAAAAAGTGTTTGTAATATCCACCCCTAGACCAATTGAAATGAAATATTCCCAGTTGGCATATTCCGATATCTCGTGATTCATATACAAATCCTCTCTACTGCCCTCTAGTATTTTCATATATGTTACATTTTCAATCACAGATTTATTTTCCAGTTACAGGAACAATTCCAGAAAAGGAAAGACAAAAGATTCATTACATGTCAGATGGTGAATGTCACTCGCTGTCCGTCGTCTGTACTGAATGTGATTAATCATTGCCAACCCACAATTGACATTTTCTTGGATGAATAATGACCACATCACGCCCCAAAACCCGCAAACGAAAAAAAACCGTACCTCTGTTGTTTTTAAGCAATGTGCCACCGGGATAGAATCTTGTCTATCAGGGTTAGTTTGTTTCATTTTCTCAAATACGTTTGGCTGCCTTTAGCAATATTGTTCATGAATTTACGGTTTATAAAACATATACCACATATATACAAACGCACATTCATATTCATATATTAATATATATATATATATATATATATAATACTATATATATGAAGCTTTAATCATCACCATACAAGCATTACCTACAAACGTCCTTTAATATCAACTAATAATATATTTTTCATATATGTTACCGAAGGGGAATTTTTTAGTTGATAATAAGTACGCCGTCCCGTGGGGTCGAACCAGCGAAGGACAGGAACTCAGGACTACAGGGACGCATTAACCCGCGCGGCCACAAGAGAGGTATAAGTGGATATCGGCTCCCATATACAAATCACCCGTCGAACTCAGGTGTTTGTGTTTGGAGATGATATCCACCTGAGGTAGAGCGAATTGGATATTAAAGGACGTTTGTAACTATTTAATGGTAACATATATAAAATATATATATATATATATATATATATATATATATATATATATATATATATATATATATATATATATATATATATATATATATATATATATATATATATATATATATATATATATATATATATACATACATACATACATATATATAATATATACTTGTTTTCTTACCAACATTTTCTGGCAGTCCTCTTATTAATAGTTAGAAGTCATTGTCATAACTAAAGGGGCGTAGTTCGTGCCATCAATGAAAATACAGATTTTGATCGGATTATCTGACAGTGACGGCATCAGATTTAGGACATAATCCTGCACTGGCTAATATTAAAGGAAAAGACGCTCTAGTGTCACGCTAAACATGAAACGGATTTGGAGCCTCTTAACTCTTGCTGCTTTAAGATAAGGCTTAGGTAAATAAATACCCCTGCATTGGAAAACAGCTTCACTTCGATGACATCGATTGAGAGAGGCTTCAAACACATGACTGGTAGAACGCGAAGAATAGAATCCTCTTGACAGATTTAAAGGTGGGAGGCAAATAAACAGAGAGCCAGCCAGGTAGACGGAAAGATCTTTGCTAAAAATGAAATTGGGAAGAGACAGAGGTCCCTTCTATGTGTTCAGAATAAGAAGTTACTTCAGTTTCCAAGTGTGTTTACCAGACTTGGTCATCAGTGTTGACTTAGTCCAAAAGCGAGAAGGTAACAGCTTTCAGCTTCGTTAAATATAATTCATTCAGCTAGGAAATTCAAGTATTTAGGCATCTTTTTAATGAAAGATAGGTAGGTAATGAACACTCAGTTGACTTTCATATATAAATGTATTTAAGATGAGATACAGTACTGTAGATACAAGCCTCTTGGTTATCATGACACCAATCACACAAGCATAGAAAATCTTATGTAACTGGATAAGTTATCAGGCCTGGAAATAAGAAGAAATTAACCCGCATCGTTTTATCAGTAGTATATGGGATCAGTGAAACAAATTAAGGAGTGCGTATAGGAAAACATACACATGGCGGCAAAATAAAACACTTATTACTCCACATCCTGCTTAAACACCAACCCCGTCGTAATCACCAAGCGTACGTGATGCTCTCAAGACTTCATGTTGCACTGTATCTCATCTCCTTTGAAGACCAGATCACAATAACAGTGCATTATGATGCTGAGTCATGTATCACAACATCCTTCGCTCACCCCTCCCCCCCCCCCCCCCCGCTTCCTTCCCCATCCATTCCAGCCATTCCATATCATTTTGTGGGTAGAGTAGAACACAAGTCCAGAATAATTATGTAATGGAGTCGTGGCTTCTTATATTCTGAGCTGTAGCACAAGATATACCTGCCAGCAGTAGAAGTCGCCTGATTGATTACTTTATTTGAAATTCTTTTGTCTCAGCTTTGCCTCTCTCTCTCTCTCTCTCTCTCTCTCTCTCTCTCTCTCTCTCTCTCTCTCTCTCTCTCTCTCTCTCTCTCTCTCTCTCTCTATATATATATATATATATATATATATATATATATATATATATATATATATATATATATATATATATATATATATATATATATTTTTTTAAGATGTGAGTGGGGACAGATATCAAAAGTGGGGATGGAGAGGAGGCAAAGTTGGCACAATGGTTTTCTTTTACAGAAAACTAAAACGACAATACCACAAACAATATGAACGTTTGTGAATAGATTAGTGAGAAAACATGCGTATATCAACAGGAATAACTGAAATGAGAAGGCAAATACGTTATCCAGTCCCAATGCCATAAATAGGACCAGGGGATCATTGGATGGGCGTTTATGAAATAACTAATGTGGATGTTCGCATGAAATCAGGATTAAACAGGATCCAAAAGGATTGAACGTCCTGACGCACAAACCTCGTTTCGGAAGCGCCAAAAGACACGGCCCAAAAGACTCGCCCGCCTAAGCTTCATTCATTGACCGATTGATTTCGCAATTCCACTCGTAACCTGATCCTCTCCAATTGCATATTCATGAGATGAGACATAATCGGATTTGTCAGCTCGTTTCCATTCATAAAAAGAGTGAATGATTGTCAAGGTTGGAGAGAGAGAGGGGGGGAGTCCTGTTATATATATATATATATATATATATATATATATATATATATATATATATATATATATATATATATATATATATATATATGTGTGTGTGTGTGTGTGTGTGTGTGTGTGTATTCATATATGTGTGTGTTTATGTATATATAACTCTACCCAGGTGGACTTGGTAAAGGGTTGTGGATCCCTGATTGGAGAATTTGCCATCCAAATGAAGGATGAGCCTCTTCTCCGAAGACAAATGTTGGTTGCGCTCTTTGCTTCTGTAGGGTACCGGAAAAAGAAGATAATAGTATTTCTGCTGTTGTGTTTACTGTAAAACTCGCCAAATGAACTTGGAAGGACAAGCGATAATCAGCCCTTATTCTTAGACCTCTGCACTGCACCGAGGATGAATTCCTCGGTGTTATTTGTAACACTAAAAATAATTTCAAAAATAAAAAATCTAAAAATTGCTAAAAGAGTTCAGGGATATACATTCCTCTTGCTAAAGCCCTGATGTGTTATCACCCAAAGGAACGTCCTTATCAATAACCTGAACAATTCGTGATCTCAACCGTACTGCTTAAAGGGGACGAATCATGTGTACCTCGACCCTACAATGGCGATGAAAATTATCTTTGTCATATTCACCCATGACGGGCAGCGAAAAGAAAAGACCTTCGGCACCTGACCTTCGAAGGGGAGAACAAATCTGGAAGGAACATGTCCACATGCTGTAGTTCCTTCTTCTCTCGGGAATCGAACACAGTACAGTATATATCTCTTGAAATGTGATTGTCTCACACTGTAGAATACGGAGAGAGAGAGAGAGAGAGAGAGAGAGAGAGAGAGAGAGAGAGAGAGAGAGAGAGAGAGAGAGAAATGAATCCCAGAAGAGCAATTGCTACCTGACATTCAACTAGCCCTAAAAGATCCTGTTCTGATTCTGGTGGCAACAGCTTCTTTCCAATGAAAGCAATGAGTGCATTCTTCTTCATTTACCTTTAGGTCTCAAAGTACTCTGTGGTCAGAAACGTTTTCTTCTCTACCGTAATTTGCATGAGTAGCGTATTTTTCTAAGTTGTATAATTGA